>NC_133023.1:81322907-81625937 GCF_048564905.1 Vicugna pacos
GAACAGCCTGACCTTCCCCATTGGTCAAGTGGATGCCAACAAAGGTAGCCAGGTTTGAGTCATCTTGCCAGTATGCTACAAAGTTGGCTGCCTGTTGATGAAGGTGTTCCTGACAGCCAGAGGTTCTGAGGTGTACTGCGGAGGCCAGCTTGGAAGAAGTTGCATTTGGGTGTCAGAGACTAGTGCAAAGAGGAGCCACACGGCCATACAGTTCCAGATGACTTCACATGCACCCATAATTTGACTGCCTGCTCTGAACAGGTCATTGATGACCAGTAATTCGTAGTCAGGGAGACAGCGACAGCTGAATGTATTTTTTTTTTTACCAGGAGCTCTTCCGATCTTCAATCCTGCAGAGAAGAAAGACTCTGAAAACAGAGAGGGGAAATAAAAGACCCTGTTGTATTTCTTCACCACTCCAAGTCCCTTGAGCAGAAGTCTGGCTATTACTGAGGGGAGAAAGATAATGAACAGCAAATAGGCAATGAATTGAAATTTTAAAATGGGTCAGACTAAGTTGGACTTTTAATATGAAAAAGTAATCCCCAAGCTAGGGATATGCCTGAAATGTTGGTTTGTCTTTTTTCCCTCATATGTCCTTTACTTTTTTAAAGTTGTGTTATGATTGACATGTAACATTATATTAGTTTCAGGTGTGCAATATAATGATCCAATATTTGGATATATTGCAAAATGAACACCACAATAAGTCTAGTTAACATCTGTTACCTTATACAGTTCCCAATTTTTTTCTTGTGATGAGAACTTTTAAGATGTAATCTCTTAGCTACTTTCAAATGTACAATACAGTATTATTAAGTATAGTCCTCATGCTGTACATCACATCCCCATGACTTACTCATTTTATAGCTGGATATTTGTACCTTTTAACCACATGTTTTGCTCAGTTTCCCCACCCCCTGCCTCTAGCAACCACCAATCTATTCTCTGTATCTATGAACTTTTTTTGCTTGTTTTCTTGCTTGTTTTTGCTTTAGATTTCTCATGTAAGTGATATTATATGGTATTTGTCTTTCTCTGTCTGACTTATTTCACTTAGCATAGTACCCTCAAGGCCCATCCATATTGTTGCAAATGGCAAGATTTCATTCTTTTTTTTTTTTTACTGAAATATATATCTCACATACTCTTTATCCATTCATCCATTGATGGACACATAGGTTGTTTCCATAGCTTGGCTATTGAAGATAATGCTGCAGTGAACATAGGGGTGCATATATCTTTTCAAGTTAATATATTTTTGGATTCTTTGAATCAATACCCAGAAGTAGAATTGCTGGATCAGATCGTAGTTCTATTTTTAATTTTTTGAGGAATGGCCAATGCTGTTTTCCATACAGGATGCACCAATTTACAGTCCCACCAACAGTGCACAAGGGTTCCCTTTTCTCCATATCCTCACCAGCACTTGTTATTTCTTGTCTTTTTGATAATATAGTCTAATAGGTGTGACGTGATATCTCATTGTGGTTTTGATTTGCATTTTCCTGATAACGATGTTGAGCATCTCTTCATGTATCTGTTCACTCTCTGCATGTCATCTTTGGAAAAAATGTCTGTTCAGATCTTTTGCCCATTTTTAATTGGATTGTTTGCTTTTTTTTAACTTTTGAGTTATATGAGTTCTTCATATATTTTAGATATTAACCCCTTACATGATTTGCAAATATTTTCTCCCATTCAGTAGGTTGCTTTTTATTTTGCTGATGGTTTCCTTTACTGTGCAGAAACTTTCTGGTATGACATAGTCCCACTTGTTTAATTTTGCTTTTGTTGCCTTTGTTTTTGGTGTCAGATCAGAAAAAAAAATCACCATGACTGATGTCAAGGAGATTATCACTTATGTTCTCTTCAGGGAATTTTGTGGTTTTAGATCTTATATTCAAATTTTTAATCCATTTTGAGTTAATTTTGGTGTATGATGTAAGACAGTGGTCAATTTTCATTCTTTTGCATGTGGCTGTCCAGTTTTCCCAACACCATTATTGAAAAAATTGTCTTTTCCTCGTTGTATATTCTTGGCTACTTTGCTGTAAATTAATTGACCATATATGCATGGATTTATTTCTGGGTTATCTATTCTGTTCCATTGATCTATCTGTCTGTTTTTATGCCAATACCATATTGTTCTAATTTCTATAGCTTTGTAATATAGTTTGAAATAAGGGCATGTGATGCTTCCAGTTTTGTTATTCTTTCTCAAGGTTACTTTGTCTATTTGGGGTCTTTTGTGGTTCCATATAAATTTTAAGATTCTTTGTTCTAGTTCTGTAAAAAAAAAGCCATTGGAATTTTGATAGGGATCGCACTGAATCTGTAGATTGTGTTGGGTAATGTGTACATTTAACAATATACTTTCTTCCAATCTAAGAGCACAGAATATCTTTCCATTTATTTGTGTCTTTTTCAATTTCTTTCATGAATGTTTTATAGTTTTCAGTGTGCAGATCTTTCACCTCTTTGGTAAATCTATTCCTAGGTATTTTATTGTTTTTGATGCAATTGTAAATGGGATTGTTTTCTTTATTTCTATTCCTGATATGTCATTATTAGTGCATAGAAACGGCACAGATTTCTGCATATTGATTTTGTATCCTGCAACTTTACTGAATTCATTTATTAGTTCTAACAATTTTGGGTGGAGTCTTTCTAGTTTTTACTATATAATATTATGTCATTCACAAATAGTGACAGTTTTACTCCTGAGGCATTTTTAAGAGTCAGGACATGGAGATTCAACACATTGTGGTTAAAGGCAGTAATTAGAAAAAGTTACATGTGCACCCACCATGGTTCAATAAACTGAATATCAATATATGTTCTTTATTTCCCAAAGGACATTTTAGTCACAATAGGTAATAGGATTTAACACTTATATCATGGAATGTTGCCCTTTTTTCCCCTAGCTCCATAGATTTTTTTTTGCACCAAGAAGTTATGAGAGAGCAATGTGAGTGTTTTTCATAATTAGAAAAAAATTGATCTAATACACATTGCACCTATTTCACTTGGCATACCACATTGGGATGAGCAACTCAATTTGGTAAAATGATGTAATAGAAAGATATTACATAGGAGGCTCTGCTTTAATTTTTCCTGCATTTTCAATAATATTTCCCAGTAAGTCTTAATCATATGGCTCCTTTCATTTCTAGACACAAAAGGTCTAAACAGATGAGTCAGTCTGTAACCCACACTGAGGCATTAGCTTGTGTTCTGTAATTACGAGACAGGTGTATCACCACTCCTAAGCCTGAGAACAACAGTATCCCAATAACACAGGGTCATGGGCAGCCTGAAGTCCTGGCCACAGTGACTGGTTGCTGCACTCCACTGATGTTAATAGCTATAAGAGCACCGATTATAGAGCTGGATTCCGTTTTGTTTACAAGCCCGCCCTCCCATGGGTATTGGCAGAAGTCTTGGTACTGGTTTTATAAACTAATCTCTGGTTGTAGGAAGCTCATGGAACTGATCCAATTGGCTTATTCACTGAACTACCCCTCCTTTCTTCAGCAGTCTCCCCAAAGAGATCCCCAGCTTGGAGAAGTGAGATCGCTGGCAGGTATTGAGGTGTTATCTGTTCAGGCTGGTGATGAATACTAATTACCCTTTGTGTTTTAAGGATAGACTGGCTGGCAGTAACGTTATTGTTGTTAGTGGCACTACCATTTGACAGTAATAAAGCCCAAACGAATCAGTTGCCATGACAATCAGCAATAAAAGTAAGTGCATAGATGAAGGAGGCCTCAGATAACCCTCCAGATGTCAGTTTTAGCAAAAGAAGCTAGAACATTTCCATGCTGGGTGAAGAAGGAAGGAAGGATTGCATTCTATTATTCACATTCTACCGCTCATCACTTTTACATTAAGGGACTTCAGCCAAGCAAGAAAAAATAAATGCTATACTTCGGACACATGACCAATATTGTTCATAGCCTTTCCTTTTCGAGTTCTTTAGAATATGTAGTAATGGCAACCCCCAATTTGATCTTTATTAATTAGAATAAGATACTGAAAATTCCTGCACATCAACATAGACAGTATTAAAGTAACTTTTCTTTCATTGATTTTATCTTCTCAAAGGACTCGAGTAGGTGGGTTTCAGTTAGGTTTCATAATGAAATGATTTTTTTATGCTTGCTTTTATTTGAGAAGTTAACAAGATCAATTATTCTGTGGTTCATATGAAATGAATGATTTCCTTAGGTGGGAAAGCAAAAGGTTAGGCTCCTGGATCTCTAAATAGCCTGATATGTAAGTGCTATAGCACATAGTTCTAAGGCAGCTTATTATTGTCAGTGCAAACTAGCAGCAAGCATGCCTTACAGCAACGATCTTAAAAGGAGAAATACCAGTGTATCAAGGGTGAGGATTAAATATTTCTCTCCTTTAATGCATCATTACAATAGTGTCAGATAACTAGGTCAAATTAAAATGTTTATTCATCGGTACTAACAATTTAAAGAGTACCTCTTGTGGCTACCTAAAGTTTCAGGGTGATAGAAAAAATGAATATTGATGAACTGAAGAAAGACTCTCTCTGTCCTGGGAGAGAACATTCTTGATTTGTTTGTTAAAAAAAAAATCCACATTAATTCCATTGCCTAGTGTGATTCAGGTAGCTCTTATATGAAGGATTTCCCTAGTTAAAGATGTTTCAAAGAAAAAGCTACATTGTATGAGATGGTTAGTGAAGCACTTAAGTGTTTTGTAGGCTCCAAATCCTCTGTGTTTGTCACACCTTAGAGAACTATGTGTGTCTCTTTGTTTCTAAGATCTCACTACTGACATTCAGCCCTCACCCTGAACACTCAGTACTGATCGTCCTCACTATGAATCAGTTGAATCCAAATTTCTCGATGATGACCCTTGCAAACTGACAATGTGAGACTCAGCTGGGAAGGAAGCACAGACGTTGTGTAAGTTGTGACTTCTTCAAGTAGGAAATACAGGTAAGCTTATTCAATCTTTGTGACTTCTCCTTCAAGGAGGAAATACAGGTAAGCTTAGTCAATCTCACTGAAGATGAAATGAAACAGTTTCATCTCTGTGTACTGTTCTACTGGATATGGAGGGTCAAATGATGCCAAATTATTTCATGTCATCATTAATGTGGATGGAGTACCAAACCCCTACAGCAAGAATGCCACAGACAAAGCATTTTATAACATCTTTTTCTTGCATTCTCATAGTAAAGTGGTTTGAGAGCATAGACTTTAGAGTCAGATAGTCTGGGTTCAAATATCAGACTATGTCACTTATTAGTTGTGTAACTTTGAACAAGTCACTTAACTTCTCTGAGCCTCTGTTTCTTCATCTGTAAAGTGCAGATTATAATAGTTCCGACCTCACAGAGGTTCTGTGCGGGCTGAGATCATAAATGTAGATCACTTAATACAGTACTTGGCTCAGTAAATAATTATTTCATCTCTTTCTCCATCAAGCGCCCTCTTCCAACTTCTGTTCCTTCCTCAGCCCACTCTATTCTATGTGGCCTTTAAAAATCTATGGGTAGGGCTGATGGGAATGTAAATTGGAAAATCACTTTGGAAAACTGCTTTGCAACATCTACTAAAGGTGAACAGTGTATATTCCCTGTGATCCAGCAAGTCTGCTTCAGGTCTATACCTAATAGAAACACATACAGAAGACATGTTGCAGGGAAGTTTTTAGCTACACTCTTTAAAACAGCCCCAAATGTCCATCATTAAAACAGATACATAAATTGTGATATATTCGTACATTGGAATACTATACAGAATGATGATAGATGAATGACAGATGTATGTTACAGTATGGCCGGGTCTCCAAAACACAACATTGAGCCAAAAGGAGTCAGATACAGAGTGTACATGCCTTAATATTCCCCTTATCAAAAGTTCACAAACTGGCAAAACCAATTTATGGTGTTAAAATTCAAGATAGTGGTTAAACTGGAGGGAGGTAAGGCGGGGTCTTCTGGGGTCCTGGCACTGTTGTTTCTTGAACTTGGCGCATGGGAGCGTTCCATCTGTGAAAATTCATCCAGCTGTACACCTAGGATTTGTACACGTAATACTTAAGAAAAGCTGTGTGGTAGGCTGCAGCGAGTGTTTGTAAAAAATTGTGAAATTTAACAGCTGCGCTTTTCCTGTTCAGAAGTACTACTATGAAATTACACATCAAGAGCTATCGTTTTCTTTCAAGGGTCTCTGTCTTGTTATCCTTTAGTATTCTGTAGAGAAGGAGTACGTGTTTCTCTGTCCATTCTCTAGGGAATCATTACGTCTCCTTGTCTGGCAGGAGGGAGATCTATGTGGTTGTCTTCCCTGAGTATGTGTTACTTCCCAGGGTTGAGGGAAACCTTTTTAGAAATAATTTATTAATGCTTTGACTATGGGTGGAGTTGGATTTTTTTAATAAAGTGGTTGTCTGAAACAATAAACTTAAAAGGATAATTCATATACACACATGTACTCTGAGAGAATTTTTGAAAAGTAGATTTCTTTCTTTTTCTGGTAGGTAGACTTGTAGGGTTCCTTAGACTTTCAGCAGGTGACATTTAATAAGGTTCTTCCAGAAGAGATCCAGAAAGTAGTGTGGGAAGTTCTGCACAGGGCATTGGGTTTGTGAGATTGTTCAAATGTCTTCTCATTTGTGTACATTTTTCACATCCAAATAGCTAGAAGAAAGCCTTAGATAATGATTCCCCCTTTATATTTAGTGACTAAGAACAGGATTGAAGGTATTTCCATGGACAGTGACATAATGTCAGTAAGAAGAGAAAAACGAATGGGGAATATAACTATTGGATCAGTTTTTATTTTAACATTTTTTTCCTGGGCAAAAATCACAGTTGTGAGCTGCTTTTTGGTTATGGTGACTTATTACTAAATAAATCTTTATTTTTTAGAGTATTTTTAACCACCTATTTATTTATTTTAATTAATTTATTTGTTTGTTTGGTTTTGAAGGAGGTACTGGGGATTGAACCGAGGACCTCATGCATGCTAAGCATGCACTCTACCACTGAGCTATATCTATCCCCCTAAATAAATCTTTAAATTGCTGTCAATGTTTTTTTTTTTAAAGAGAAGCAGATTCATGGCTGAGGTGTGTGTATCCTAGAATAGATGGTCCATGGTTTAAAGTCCAGCATTTCACACTTTGGTGCATGGAGGTGATTCGTCATAATTTTGAGGTATTTTTACACAACAAAAGTGGAGTGTACTATGATTCCCAAGTTAACAATCACTGTACTAGTGCTTATCAGACCATAGTTTAGGCCTGGATTTCAAGGCACTTGCATGGTTCCACTTTCTCTCTCTAACTTTATTACCCCAGCAATTAGCCTAGTCTTGTGTTCTCCCACACTCTGCTCATTTCTACCCCCATGACTGAGTTTACGTAGCTCCCTCTCTTGTGCCCACTGAGTTTCTATGTTCAAGTCCCACATAAACAAAAATTCACAAACACAATTTGTTCATCAGTAGGTAAGTCAGACCCCAAAGAAGAGAAAACAAGCTCCTGGTATTTTATGATCTATTGCGGATGGATTCTATACCAGTTGTCCTTTCCCTTCTTTGACCACAAATTTATTTGATGGCCTTTCTGAGTCAAATTTTCTAATAAGCATTTACTGAGTGCTTGATCTGTGTCTGTCAGGTTTTGTGCTAGGTATTGGGAATACAGGAATGAGTAAGACAGCTTCTCTGCCCACAAAGAACTTGCATTCTACAGGACTGTAAACAAATAATTTCACACAATGTAAAATGACTATTGAGTAGCATAGGACTCCAGAGAAGAGGCGTCTAAAAACTCAGTTTGTAGTAATAGAGGCACAATCATTGTGGAAAGATCCGGAGGAGGTAACACCTAAGCAGAGTCTTAAAGGATGAGTAGTAGTTAGCCAAATGAGGAAGGTAGGAATTTCCAGAAGAAATAGCAGGAGCAAAGGTACAGAGGTGAGTAACAACATGTATGTGCAGGCATAGGAAAGGACACACAAACTCGAGAGTTTGTGGCAGAGAATGGCAAGAGATGACACTAAAAAGGTAGGCAGAAGCCGTGTCGTGGAAAGCCCTGCATGGCAATGGGAGAAATACCCCCAAAACAAACAAGTAAAGAAGCAATACTTTCCCTAACATACCTTCTATCTTAAACTTATGCCTCTAAACCTTCAGAGGTGTTAGAAGCTTTTCTACTGTGTAATGGGCAGGGAAGATTGCTGCTTGTTTTCTCTGCTTACCACCTACCCGTGGGATGGATAGGTTCCTATTCTCTTTCCTTTCCCACGGTTACCATCTGTTTCCAGGGCACCATGTAAACAGAACTGTGATAAGGGACTTTGATAGTTTGGTAAACGCTATTAGATTTGCTTTTCAGCTCCTTCTTTCATAAAGAGGTTTATAAACCCCCTCCCTCTTCTCTCTTCTATGTTGGAGACAGGCTAATGTTTTAGCCTTTAGATCACACCAGTAGTATATAATAGTAATACTAATAGTATATAATACTAATGCACATGCACACACACGTGTACACACACACACACTCACACACACACACACACACAATCAGCCTGTGCCATGTTTAAAACAAGATTAGATGAAACCTATTGATTTTTTTTTCCTTACTACCTTCCCACTTCCCTCGTGGACTTTCTACCTTACCTGCTCATCTTCCCCAGGGCATATTTCTACTGCAAATGGAAAATTCATGTCGGTCAGCAGAGAACAAAGGAACTGCACACAGGACACAGAATTTGGCTTTCGGCTGGCTCCTCTGTGTGCGGCGATTTGTACTGTTTCCTAGAACCGCCACCATCTTTTCCTTGGTCAGATCGAGTTTAAATCCTTTGACTTTCTGGTGAAAAGGTGCTGCACTGGTAAACAGCATTATAATAATTCTTTCCTCCCTGGCCAAGCTGGGATGTTTCCTCATAGTTTACTTTATAGGCCTCGCCTTTCTTGCAAACTGGAGTCCTTTGTTAGGGTTAGAATTTCCCATAAACCTGCTCAATAATTTGTTTTTGTTTGGCCTCTTTGAAATAGCACACAAAGCAATCCCTGTAAAGGGCAATGCTGTCCTGAAGGCTGCGAAAGGTGCCTGAGACATAGGCTCAAAGTTGATCTTTTCAGGCAGAGCCAGCTGAGTAATCTTATCTCAACTGGCTGCTTTTCAAGGTGCCCAATTCCGGAGCTCTCCCTCTCGAAGCAGCATTTGCCTCAGGGGATTAAGTGCTTTCTAGTGAGGGGCAAAACTTTAGGAAATCCCAGAGCCCAGGACAGTACAGTCTGTTCAGGAGAAACTTGGGGAACAGAACGAACCTCCCGGACCATGCCCTCCCCACCTGCAGCACCAGTGGAGATCAGCACTTGGCTCCAGGACAGAGACCAGACTAATAGAAGAGGTTAGGAGGAAGCTGGGAAGCCGGGAAAGGAGGCGAGGTTGCGAAGGCACCTGCGCGGCTCTGAGTCAAAGGCTGTCAGTCATCTCGGCTCAGACTGCTCCGCTCTTTCACAGCCCAGCCCTTTCCTGGGGCCGGGGCTAGGGATTGCTACATGCCAGCTTACCTGGGGAAAAACCAGAGCCTCACTTTAGTCCCTTCCGGTAATTGACACGACAGGGCGCCCGGGCGGGGGAGGGGAGAGCTTCCCTCCATAAATGGTCCCACCCCTGGGCAAGGTGGCTCACTCTGGCAGGTAGCAACGGGGGAGTGTGCACCTGCCACCAGTCAAGCCCAGCCAGACAGCGAGACAGGCGGAGCGAGCCCAGGGAGTGAGTGAACCATGGACAAGTTGAAATGCCTGAGCTTCTTCAAGTGCAGAGGGAAGGAGGTAGGGGTCTGGGAGCTGTGGGAGGTGTGGAGGACCTGGGAAGGGAAAACTGAAGGGGAGGCAAGTCTCTGTTTTTGGTTTCTGCAGCTGTTCCTTGTTTTCCACTTTTCTGTTTAACTGACTTCAAGTGTGCCTGAGATGCCCCCATAGAGTGGAGGAAAAATCAATCAGCTCTTACTCTGGTAGCTAGAAGACTTAGGGTCACCTCATCCTCTGCCCACAAGTTTGTGTGCCCACAAACTTCTGTTTTCTGTCCCTCTCCGGACTGTGTCCACATGCTGGTGAGAAATGAGAAAATGCACTGTCCTCATCTGACCTGAGGAACACTCCCTTCTCCTCTGAAGTGGAGAGAGTGCTGCTCCACCTGGTGGGACAGGAGAATTTACCTCTGAATATTATTCTGTGGCTTTCAGAAAAGCACTGATTTTACTCCGGAAAGAAATGAAACTTCCCTGACAACACCAAACATCGAAACTATCAGCTTATAGGAAAAAGAATCTATGACTTTTCTCTCTGTAGTAGCTATATTCGATCCTTCTTAAAGATCTCCAATTTTAAGAGTGTTAATTTTACATCTTAAAGATTTGCATATTTGAAACCTTATTTGCTCACCTTCATTTGCCCTTCATGCTGAGTGCCGCATGTAACCTTCCCACCAAAATTTGTAAGATCTAACCTAAAGAAGTAGTGAAAATACCCACCTAGAGCTTTTTGCATTTCAAGGGGTAAATGCTGTAAAGTAAAAGCAGCCATCAGCAGAAATCTCCCCACTTTTGGAAAGGGTTCCCTGGCTACTTTCAATGTTCATTATCTCTCAGTGCCTCTCTCTCTTTCTCTCTGGATTTGTGAAATTAAGCTTCTGCAGAATTTTTAATAGTAGAAAGGCAAGCTGTTAATATTTTCCCTTTTCCAGAAAGTGACGGCTTCATCTGAGAATTTCCATGTTGGTGAAAATGATGAGAATCAGGACCGTGGTAACTGGTCCAAAAAATCGGATTACCTTCTATCTATGGTTGGATATGCAGTGGGATTGGGGAATGTGTGGAGGTTCCCGTATTTGACCTACAACAATGGCGGAGGTATTTACCACCCCCCACTCCCGATTTATTTCCCCTTCAATTTTAGGTGGGGTGCTATATGGTCTCTCATTTTAAGAACTGAGTAAAGGTATATGATAGTATAGATTAGTAGGAGGATGGGAAGTGAGCAGACTGCATTTATTATTAGACTGAGTTTCTGGCTCAAGTTGGGAAGCTGGCTTCACAAAATCTTCAAATATAAACTTGATACAAGTTGTGTATTTAGCACTTCTGAGTTGATTTGAGATTCCATGTAACCTTTAACCATGTATACACGTTCCTGTGATAATCCGTTTAGATTCAAGTTGTGTTTTGCTTAATTTATAACTGAATCTGAGCAAATGGCAGGGAATTCTAGTTCTAATAAGAAGCTCAAATAAATTGCTTAAATAAAATAAGGCATTGCATTTTGGAAATTTAAGTGTGGAAGGAGTTGATTAAAAAGTAATTAAAGGTTTAGTACTTCAGGCTGCAATATTCAGTTACATGTATTCCAAATTGGGTTGACCATCTAGAAGTTCCTTCTAAAATGCAGTAGAATTTAGTTCAAGGCCAGGTGTTTAATTTCTGCAAATAATACTGTTTATACCTCATAGATTACTAAGGAAGACTCAATTAGAACAAGGAGAAAAAATAACTCTGAGGTGACACACAGAAGGAAACAAAATGAATTGCACAATCCTCTAGTAATGTCGAAACAACTTTTCACTTACACCATATTTTATTTACTTGTAATTATAGGTTATATTAGAAGTGTAGAAGTGACATACCCTTATATTTCATAATTGGGTACCAGTGAAACTGTGCCACTGTAATTATTTTGCTGGGTACAATAGGATTTTGTGTGGTGATATTTCAATCTCATATTCCTTGTTAATTGGTTGCATTAAAGCATTCATACTGGCCTTTAGAGACTTAAGAAAGGAGCTCTGTTTAGCAAACACTCTAAGTCTTGGTGCCATTAATTACCCTATCTAGAGCTTATGATGTTGAATCATGGGTTTGGTATAAGTTTGAACTGGAAGATGAGTCAGGAATCAATCTTTTTGGTGTCTGTGTCCTAAGGTCCAGCGTAGTAAAGAGAAGCATTCGGGCTCCTTTCCAGTCTCTTGTGTTCAGGTTTAGAGTAAAAAATTCCTTGTGACTTGATGTCACACATAGGCCCAGTACTTGCTATCAATTTCCAGGAACTGTATTAAAATAGGTTTAATAGAGATTTTTAGACTTAGCCAAAACAAAGTGGCATTATTTATCATATGCTATTACCTCTTTCACCATTTCCTCTAGAAATTAATATATCACATCAGATCTCAGTTTTTAAAGATCACATCATTTGAGTAATGGCTGATCTAGGCTCTCTCAGTTGCTTCTTTCTCTTTTGCTCAAGGGTAGAAAAGAAACAGGAAGTTCAAATTTGTCAAATGTTAATAGATCAGATTTAAAAATACAGTCAGGTTTGAAAGACTGTTGCTAAAATCTGGACTCATTTTTCTCTGTAGATGCTTTTTAACAGTTTATGAGAAGTCTCAGACTACCTTAGGGTCTAGGTCAGCAGTATTAACAATTTGTGAGCACACAGTGTATTAATAATTTACCAGTTATGGTAGTTATTAATAATGAAACAATATAATGGATGAAAAGCCATATATAACACTGAGGAAAAACCTTTTTTGTGTGTCTAAAAACCTATTTACACTGGGCTAGGGAAACTTTGCTTATCATTGTATTTAAACAGAGATATTTTGTCTTTTTCTTCCTATTTATCATGGGTAGGAATTAAACTTCTATTAGTCATAGTAATGATGGTTTGTACATTGCAACGTATATAAGAACGAATTTGTCCCTATGTTCTGGTGACTAGTGACTTGTATGAAACAAGTACTTTATTATCTTCTTTTTACTAGTATATATTTTGAGGGTTGGAAAAATGTAGTTTCCCAGGTATGATGTTACAGTATCATAATGGGAAAAACACATAAGGAAGAAAGGTAACATGGAGAAGGAATGAAATATACATAATTTAAAGCCCATTTTTATTCTCTGATCCCCACATTTTCTTATAAAACTTTGTTAAGACTTCTAGAATACTTGATCAATAAATTTAATATTGTGTCCCGGCTTCTACCTAGAGTCTGGTCAAAGTTCTAATGAGCAATTTCATGTCCCTAAAGTGGGCAGAAAACAAAGTAAAATAATAAAAAATTTAAAACAAAAACCAAAGAGGGGCCTGGATAATCTAAATGTAGGAGAATTAATCCTTATGAAATTGAAAGCCGATTCTTAATGCATCTCAAAGGTTCGGGTTTTTCTACCAAAATCATCAGTTTCTTAATATTGAGTGAAGACCCTTATGACTATTTCGAGAATAAGGAACTTAACTGCATTAACTTGCACTCTGAACCACCTGTAACATTTACACCCTAACTCTTAAAAACAGATCATTTATTTTTAAAGGAGACGGGAGGGAAGTAACTTTGAACACATACTATTTGCCTGCTCATTTTGCCAGGTGTTTTCACATATGCTCTGTAATGAAACCCTTACCACAAACTGATGAGTTGCATTGTTCCTCCCATTTATGAGGATCCCAAGGTTGAGAGGTTGGGTAAGTTGCCCTAGGTCATATAACTAGTATATAGTGGAGCCACGATATAAACTGAGGTATATCTGGCTCCAAAGTCTGTGATCATTCAACTTCTCTGGCTCGCTTTTTATGGGCTATTGTTTTTAATAATCATGACAAGCTCATTAGGTCATACTAGCATCGCCGTTTCATGGATGAGGAACCCAAGGTTTAGAGAATCAACTGTTTTCTCACAGACAGTGGTAAATTTGGAGCCTAAACCCAGTACTCCCTGACTCCACTATATCAGAATGCTTTCAAAATGTTATGCTGGTTGTCAACACGCCATCAAGATTTTGGAATATAACAGTGCTTTGTTTGTTTTGTGTTTTCTAGGTGCCTTCTTGATACCTTATGCAATTATGCTAGCATTGGCTGGTTTACCTTTATTCTTCCTAGAGTGTTCACTGGGACAATTTGCTAGCTTAGGTCCAGTTTCAGTGTGGAGAATTCTTCCATTGTTTCAAGGTTGGTATTAAAATGTTTTCCTTACTGTAGTTATTGGTCCATTCCTGCATATAGCTGTCCTCATTATGTGGACAAAAAGTATTTAAAATTTGGACATGTTAAAGGCAAAGAGGCATACATTGCTTTTCTGAATATTTGCCACTGTTGAATTTAGAACTCAAATGTTAATTTGTGTATCTGTCTATCTTGGGCTGCAGATGTAGGGGTTAGGAAGAATATGAGAGAGGGTTGTAACGGTCTCATTATAGTCTTACTTTCACCTTTTTTTTTAATTTGGGGGGGAGGTAACTCAGTTTATTTATTTAAGTTTTTTGATGGAGGTACTGGGGATAGAATCCAGGACCTCATGCATGCTAAGCATGTGCTCTACCACTGAGCTATACCCTCCCCCCTTTCTTATTTTCACCTTTTAAATTCTCTTGGCACAGTCCTGTGCATCAACTTTATAGCTCTGGCTTTTTTCTACTTCCTATGCAATCTTCGTCTTCTTGCTTTTGCATATCTTTTACAATGCCTCATTCAGAAAAGTTGAAGGGCAGGTCATTATTTTTTCTTGGATGCCCCTAATGGAATAGGACAGTAGGAAAGTTTGAAAAAAATGCTTTGATTGTTATTAAACATCAAACAGCCTTTCTGTTGGAAGATTAGATATCATTTTGGTATGTGCTAGCTGCTGAAAACTATTTGTAAAAGCTTCAATGCAACATCAAAAAAGAAATTTATAGCGAGGTGAAGAGAATATTGTGCTGGAATATTAAGGAAGCTACCTCAAAAGCTAGTCTGAAGTGTAGGAGTTCTATTCAGTATGCTAAACTGCATTTTGGAACTACTGAGTTAAAGAAACTTGGGAAGTTGAAATTCGGACTGTTCCTGAATTATTGAATTTTCTTTATACGCACTTGTAGAAGTGGTGTGCACTATCTTTTTAGGACATCCATTCAGAGGCTTTATCTTCTACTTGTCAAAATGTTGGTTTATAGACGAAGATGTAAGTATTGGTCAGTGAGTCTATAGGATATGAACTTTGAATAGTTTGTTTTTGTTCTTTTTTGTTTTATTAAGAATAGTACTCACGCTGACAAGAATTTACAGCTTGGGGTGGGGGAGGGTAGTAGTTCAGTAGTAGAGCGTATGCTTAGAGTTCTTCCTCATGTGAAATTCAGTGGTTTAACACAGGACTTCTGCCCTTGGTCTTAGTACCTTTTCTGATCAACTAAAAAACTGTCTCAGAAAGCTGATTATCAAAATAATTTTACTTTGGAAAAGAAAGCTACTCAGATAGTACTACTGCCTCTGCCCCACCCCCATAAAAGAGAAAAAGTTGTTTGAAACAGTTTTCTCATTTTAAAATAGGTTTTGGGGAAATTGAGATGCAGCTTTATGAATCAGCAAAAGAAAATTCACTTGTTTTTTAATTGTTCTCTTCCAGGTGTGGGGATTACAATGGTCCTGATATCCATTTTTGTGACAATCTATTACAATGTCATAATAGCCTACAGTCTTTACTACATGTTTGCTTCATTCCAAAGTGAGCTGCCATGGAAATACTGTTCTGATTGGGCAGATGAAAACTGTAGCAGAACGCCGATAGGTAAAATTCATTTATTTATTAAAAAGAATATTGTTAACTCTGTATCATTCTTTTGTATTTTCTAATAAGATTAAAAGTTTAAATCATTTTTTAAACCAATTTAGGTGCAATTTTAAGTGAGCCATAGGTTACTGATGAAAGCTGAATAAAGCACATGTAACCTGAAAATTGATTAATGCCGTATGTTCATTTCTGAGGGCAGTCAGTAAGGCTAAACCACTGCTAGGAGTCCTTCTTGCAGGCCGAAGTCGTGGGCAGGGGAAAAGGAAGAAAACTGGGAAAGTGATAAGAGAGAAAAGCACTGTTTATGATAGTAACAGTGTTTCAGGAGATGGTGAGTGTTGTCATGCATAGCAGAGAATAACGTGATAGAGATTTAACAGTTCTTTGGAATTTAAAGATGTCATTTATCTATCTAGATTCAATAAGTCCACATATTAAAAGTTCCTTAGACGACTAAGTCCCAACTGAAATGGCTGTTATTCTATAGCTGTTACTATAAATATAATCACAGTTTAAAAGGGCAGATATTTTCATGCTCACCCCCAGCTTAGTGGTGGAGAACACTGAAGATGCTCAACGTGCATGGCTTGTGGCATCAGTAAAACTTCTACTCCACCTTCACCAAGTAACAATTTAGGCAATACTTTGAATATTTCACCATTAAAACATTTTTCTCCCAGGAAATTACTCTTCTCAAACTCAGTATGTGTCTGTGTGTGTGTATTCTTTTTTTTTTATTTTCAGTAACACATTGTAATGTGAGTATAAACATGACTGAAATCATCCAAATGAATAAAAGCTGGGTAGATGCCAACAATTTTACCTGCCTCAATGGAAGTGAAATTTCTCAGCCAGGGCAGCTTCCCAGTGAACAATACTGGAAGTAAGTACAGTAAATTATCTATGTCTTTAGCAGATGTTATTACAAGTTTTTATAAAGAACAACAAGCTATTGATCAGCTCTTTTCTTAACTCATGTAAGTAGAAAAAAAAAGGGGAATCAGCAAATTATACTTCATTTGGCTCAGATGCTTACCTATCCTGGGTGGGTAGTAGTAGCCTGCAAAATTAGCTCATACTTAACAGATTGCCATTTATAAACTAGTTATTAAATGGGACAATGTAGCAATGATGCTTTATATAGTACTTATTGGCTATAAGTTAGGGCATTGCTTAAAAGAAAAAAATATTCAGATTTTAGACTTCAATGAGCAAATTCTAGTAAGGAACAGTTGGGTGATGAGTAATATTTGGGGCAAAATTGCAGCTATTTAAGACTGCAATTCTTCGTTATCCACTTGGCTTATAATTGTCATTATATGGTAAAAATAGATGTTTTGGGTTATATTTGCTGTTATTAATTTTAAATGATCTCTCTTACTGCATACCTACTCTTTAACTTTACCTAACTTCTCTACTGCTGTCATGAGCTCTTCCTCATCTACGTGCTATTGCTCTTTGTGACCCTTTTAAAATTTGGATCTTGAAATGTTCCAAACATCTAGCTAAAAATTAAAATCCTCAATCCATATATGTCCCTAGTGGAAATCATGAAATTTTAGAGAAAGCCTTTGAAAAAGATATACATAATGGGACCATTTAGTTTTGATGATAACTACAAGTATGATGAAGTATAGTGTAATTTTGAATGTTTTCTCCATCATTTTAACTTGAGAAAAAATACTATAACAAGTAAAATGAAATAATCTGATGTAAGGTTAATTTCTTTCCATAGAGGAGCTTTGAAATATTAGGGGAAAATCGTAGCTAAAGGAATCAGTGGATCTTTTATTCTAGGGTTTGGAAAACTTTGTGGATTGGCTCGCAGTTAACCAGAAAGTTCAAAGCCTGGTTTTTCACTGAACTATTTTTGCTCCTCCATACATATGTATCAATAAAAGGCTCACATGACATTGATGTATTAATAAGATAAAATACTCATGAAGCTTCCCCCTGGATGAAAGATATTACAAAATTCAATGTATTAAGACAAGTGATTGTGTGTTCATCAAAAGGCTTCTGTGTTTTCAGTAAAGTTGCGCTCCAGCGGTCAAATGGAATGGATGAGACTGGAGTCATTGTGTGGTATTTAGCACTTTGTCTTCTTCTGGCTTGGCTCATAGTTGGAGCAGCACTATTTAAAGGAATCAAGTCTTCTGGCAAGGTAATTTAGAAAACACATTAGATAGTGATGTAGCGGTTTTCCAATTTTGTTGTGGTTCCATGCCAAGCACTTATCAAATGCATGTTTTTTTTCTATAATGTGAACATTCAAATGTGTGAAAAGCTTTCTAAGTAGGCAGTTTCGCTCTAAGAAAACGCATAAGAACACTGCTATTATTAAAAATGAAACAAAACAAGCAAAAATTGGTATGAGATTCATGCAGTTACTCTAAACTTGGACCCTTCTAGCTAATACAGCATTCTGAAGCTTGGGAGTATATTTTTAAAAATTTCTGTCCTACTAGATAAATAAGCATTTTGAATAGAATTATATATTGCAATGTTTGGTTTGGAAAGCCTCGATCCTTGTTATATATGTTCTATAGGGTAGTAGTGTTAGGATTCCCCTAGTTGGAGAGAGAAGGAAAAAAACCCAACTATACCATTGTTCTCTCAAAACTTGCCAAAATTGACTCAGAACCCTCTCTCAGTAGAGAGTCCTTTCTGAAAAACATTTCCCACTTCATTGTTTTATTTTTTTTTAACTTTCAGAGAGCATCGTAACAATTTCAGAGAACATGAAATTGTCTCTGAAATTGTGAGCAAGTGAATATGTACGTGTTTGTAACTACCAGAGTGAAATTTCCTTAAAAACAGAAGACAGAAATAACTGTGGATACTCTTTTGCATTCCTGGTACAATATCTAGCGCATTCAGCTAATGTTAAATTATAATGAGACATGCTGTTAGATCACAAAAATACTGTGAACATCATAAAGTCAGTGGAACCTTTTCAAAATAATGTTGCAGTTGTGCATTTTTGGAACCCTTGGTTCCTTTTTGATATTAATACTGAAAGAATCCATTAAAGGCCATTTACCCAGGCAATTAATTTTTATTGGTCTCTGGATGACTTATTTAAATTGTTTCCTTGGACATGTTATCAAACATAGGACATCTATGGAGCAAAGAAATCATCCCCATTAATGAAAAGCGAGCCTCAAAGGCAATCGGCTCATCTGAAACCATGTGTTTTCAGGACACACGCAGTCCTCAGGTGTATATATGTGTGCTAGCAAAGTCTCTAAATGGTAGCTTGAAGGATAGTGTCCAGTATTCACTTTAATCAACTTTCATGGGATTTGGACACCTACTAGGAGAGTATTTTTCTTCTCCTTGGAGACTGAGTATATACTAATCATTGCAGGGTTTAAAATCATTTCCCTTCCTACTTCAGTGAAGTAATTTACCAAGAGATGATATTCAGTCCCCTCAAACATTTATTAGGATACATCTAGGAAAGCACTCCACCTAGATTCTAAGCTACCTCTGTTGATGTAGTGTGTATTTACAAGAACCTGGGAAATACTGCTTCATACATCAGAATGTTTTGAAAGTGGGTCATTTGAGAGTGGTGAGAACAGAAAGAGGAAATTCTGTCAACATGGGTATTGGTGTTATCAGACTTATTATGAACCTGATGAAATCTTTGATACTTTATTTTACTCACTTCAGCTGGCTAATAACTTAAATTTGTATACAATTTTACACCATGATTTAAAACAATAACTTATTAACTTTTGGTCATTCTTCTTGGCAGGTGGTATATTTTACAGCTATTTTCCCCTATGTTGTCTTACTCATCCTGTTGATCAGAGGGGCAACTCTGGATGGTGCATCAAAAGGCATTTCTTACTACATTGGAGCACAGTCAAATTTTACAAAACTTAGGGAAGCTGAGGTAAGACAACTTGGATCTTAAATTATCTGAGGCGGTAAACCTTAAAAGCCAAAACTGAAAATCTCTGATTTGCAATTAAGAGTGTCATAATGTAGCAGAGCTTCAAAAGAACGTGCAGTTAGATTTATTAATGTTTCTGTCCACGAGGATGTCTGATTTAGCTATTTAACATGACACTAATGCTCTCTTAGGAAGTAAGATAATCATTTCCAGCAATAGAATTTTAAAAGTCATTTTCTTCAAGCTAGTTCTATTTGACCAAAAAGATTTGGGGCTTATTAATCTGAAAAAGAATATTTCATGCATGAACACCTACAAATTGATACCTAGGACTTTGTGACTTATCGGAGAAACTCACGGTAGATTTAAAGATTACTGCTCATGGTTTAATGGTCTAATATACATTTTAATTGTCTTCAGAAGTTAATATCCCAAAAGTAAGGATGAATTTTACCTAATTGATTATGAAGTTAAAACATAACTTTGAAATACATGAAGCATTCCAGAAACAAAACTGTTACTTGTACCAGACCCATTAACATGTGCCTAAAAATATGAATTGGGCAGCCCTCTTTTAACACTAGTCCATCTCCAGATAATGGTTGTGTATATCACAGATACATAAACTCTTTTACAATTTTGACTGCAGAGAGCATTACCAGTAAGTGTATTCTATTGATACAGCCTCATGTCACATTCTTGACACACATTAGGCTTCTGGTCAGGTAAAACTCCACAATATTATATTGAAATCAAGAAACACTATATTGTCTACCATTCTAGTAGTCCTAACCAGAATGGATATTAGTTTTAGTTTGCTATGATATTCTTTGTGGAACTCATGCTAATTTCCAGCAATTGCTATTTTCTAATACAATCCAGATATTTACTTATTTGTTGTAGAACTTCTCTGGGAAGCAAGTCAACTGGATCAGTTTTTAGTCATGCAAATCCATCCATTACCTTTTTGAGAACTGAGATGTCAATCTCTGGCCTTTGATTACCTTCCTTGTGTCCAAATAATTTTTACTCATTAATTAGCCACAAAACCCTGTGAACTTTTTATTACTTATGTGTTGGAGATTAACACATTCTGATGTGTCCACAGGCCCCCTGTTTATTTCTTCATTTATCTTGGGCCTCACATCTTTTAACCTTGTTTGTTAATCTCTTCCCAACTCGACCATTTTGGATGATGGATAAGAAACAAATAAAATGGAAGCTGGGATTCAGCGTCTTCTCTCTGTTAGGTTATTAAACAAGATGAAATATGTTAATGTACTTTGAAATGGTCAACTGTTATATAAATATGAGCACCCAATTATTTCAATTATTGCTGTTATATAATACCATATTATTATAGATGCAACATTTTTCCCTAAGAAGTGGACCCTCTATTTTCTTTAAACCTCATAACTTTGAGCACACTTGAAAAGCCCCTTTGATATTCCTTAAAGTGGCTCTTACAAGCCTCAGATCACCTGGGCTTTATAGATCCATGAAACTATCCTGAAAATTTTTATATGACTGTTTTATATTGGTCTGTGTTTCGGTGTCTCTGATCTTTAAAACATCAGAGCTAAACCTAAAACTCCTTATGAAACATACAGCTTAATCCTCCTACCTCCCCACCCAACACAAACACTACCCTACTCCTTCTTTGGGTTTGCTGGCAATGAGAATTTTTTTCCTTCGATGTTTTTTATTCCTCTCCAATCCATATTCTAAGCGTGCAATCATAAGTAAACATCTTTTCCTTTTCTTTGAATATTTGAACTCTATTGAGATCTCTAGGCAAGTAGAGAACCATACAAATTTGTAGCTAGAGGGGTCTCCAGTGATTATTTTACTAACTCCCCCATTTTGTAGTGATGAAGTTGAGACCCAAGAAGTTTCACATTTAAATTTACACAGCCAGTTTGTGCATCTTGAATTAAGATTTCCTAATCCCTAAACTAATAATCTTATATACAGCTATGAGATTTGTATATATAGAGAGTCTAACTACATTTGGAATTTCGCTTCACTTTCATTTGCAGCTTGGGTACATCATATGCAGTAGCATTCTTACACAACTCAGACCTGCCACACCACCTCCAGCCCCTGTGAACTCACATATGCATACCTAACGTATCAAGTCAAAGCAGCTGAGAGACCAACATAAGCATGTTGTTCATCTCTTAATATGTACAACTGCCTAAGAAATAAGAGCATTTTATTTCTAACATGATTTTGTTATATATAAGTGAAGTAACTATGATCTAGCTGTCTATCCATCTATCCATCCATCCATTGATCCACCCATTTTCTTTCTTACTGGCTTCCTGCCATTATAAAAGCAATTATAATGTAATAATAATCTAACATCAAGCTGTATTCTGAAGACATAGTAAATATTTATTTTACTCATAACAACTTTAGTTCTATTGAAATCAGAAATAGATTGCATACCTTTCAGGGAGACAATTATTGTTTGTAACTTCCATAAAAGAAACTATCAATTTGTGATTATTTTCCATAAAAACAATAATAGCTACCACTGAGTATCCTGCTAATTGCTTTATATGTGTTAAATCTCCTTTAATTCTCACATCATTCCTAGGACACTTATCATTATTACTATTATCATCATCATCATCTCCATTTTAGAGATGATGAAACAGATTTAAAGATGTTAAATACACTGAAGTCAAAAAGAGCAAGAGGTATTGGATTTAAACTTCATTCTTTTTGACTCCAGAGCTAGAACTGTTAATCAACATGTTATATGGCCTGCTTCCACTGACCAGTCCTGTTTTCAGATGGACTGAAAATACGCTTTTGCCTACATATATGCCAGCCCTATTATTTGAAGTCTTCATAATTAGGTTTTTCTTTGGGGTAATGTTACATCTACAGAATTCACTATTAAAATGGATTTACCTAGGCTAGTTTCTAAGGTAGACTACTGTCTTTTAGCAAAGACACAGGAGGGGTAAATTGTGAAAGGGGGGAATAATAAGGGAGGGCCAGATTAGATGAGGAGTGTGGGGGCTTCTTAAAGAGATGGGGACAGCTACAGGAGGCTCTCATCAAAACATGGAATGAGGGAATTGGATGCCTAAATGTATCATCATTCTTCAAAAATTGCCTAGTACTAGCCTTGTTAAGAATTAATATTTTTTTGTCCCTAAATTGGTATGTGGAGGAAATTCCAATCAAATTCCCAGCAGGTTTCCATGGATCTTGAAAATTGATTCTAAAATTTATATAGAAGGGGAAAAGACAAAAAAAAAACGTTTTTTGAAGAAGTGAGGAAGAGTTGTCCTATCAGAGATGAAACAGTATTATAATGCTATAGTTAATAAAATAATGTGGTGTTAGCATAGGTATGGACATACAGACCTGTGGAACAGAACAGTCATCTCAGAAACAGATTCATGAACATATGGAACTTGATATGTGGCAGAGGTGGTGATGGACTATCCGACTGATATAACTGATATCCAAATGATATAATTGATAATATCAGTTATCCTCAGACGACTGATACTCCATTTAGAAAAAAATGTATTGGTATTTCTAATTTAATATGCATAATAACAAGTTCAGGTTAATTGAAAACTTAATATAAGCAAAACTTTAAATCTTTTCAAAGAAAATATAGGATAGTATCTGTATGACCTTGGGCTAAGGATTCTTTTTTTAAGTCAGAGTAACCAAGGATAATGCATAAAAGCAAAGATGGATACTTTCAGCTACATTAAATCAACAACAAAATCTTTGGCTCATCAAAGGACGCAATGTTAAGAGGTGAAAAAAATAAGCCACAAATTGGGAGAAAAAATTTAACATATATAACACAGAAAGGATTAGAATCCAAACTACATAAAGAATTCCTACAGATCAAATAAGACAAATAACTCAAACAAAAAAACTGGCCAAGATATAAACAGGAATGTCACAGAACAAAACTATGGGATATAAACACATAAAAATCATGTGAAACCTGATAAGTAATTAAGGTAATCAAAACTGTCATTTCACAGCCACTAGTTGGACCATATGAAAAATTCTAACCAATGTTGGCAAGGATGTGGGTGAAAGGGAACTCTCATACCAGCTAGTAGGAGTGCAAAGGGATACAACCACTTTGGAGAATCATTTGGCAATATTAAGTAAAAGAGAAGATGCATATACTCTGACATCACAGTTCCACAATTACGAATGAGGAGACATGTGCAAGGATATGCACAAGTACATCATTTCTAACAGCAAAATACTGAACAACCTAAAGGGCCAGCAACAGGATAAAGGATAAACTGTAGTGTACACAGTGGGGGCAACACAGCAGTGGAAAAAAATGTTCCAACCTACTTACATTTAATTTAATCATATGAATTTGCCTATATTCTTTCATTTTTGACTTATAAAATTGAAATTTCGTATGATAAGATAAATCTCATGCAACAGTCAATGGAAAAAGGCAGGTTGTATAAGTTTTCATGCATTAAGAAAACTTTTCTATAAAATTCAAGACATGCAAAGCTAAATGCCAGATTGTTTAGGTTTACTTATTTACATAGTTAAACAATATACAGAAAATTTTAAAAAATGATAAATATAGAAGTCAGGATAGCAGTTACCACTGGAGACTGGAAGGGTGATATGGTCAGGAAAGGGCACATGGAGGCTTTAAAAGACTGGTGACATTTTAAGCTGAGTAGTGGGTAGCTGGGTGTTTATTTTGTTCTTAGAATACTTATTCATTTGTATATATGAAATATTTTATACGCATAAAAAATTAAGAGTGTATGTTTTTAAATATTAAATTATTTTCTCTTACAGGTATGGAAGGATGCTGCCACACAGATATTTTACTCCCTTTCAGTGGCTTGGGGTGGCTTAGTTGCTCTATCATCTTATAATAAGTTCAATAACAACTGCTTCTCAGATGCCATTGTAGTTTGTTTGACAAACTGCCTCACTAGTGTGTTCGCTGGATTCGCTATTTTTTCTATACTGGGACACATGGCTCATATATCTGGAAAAGAAGTCTCTCAAGTTGTGAAGTCAGGTATGTAATGCTATATATTATTAACTTTGATCAATTAAACGTAGCTCATTTAAGAAACACTGATTATTTTATAGCAATAGAAATACTCAAGATTTAGGGTATTGCACTTTCTCATTTCATCTTATATGATTTGTTTTAATGATATAATTCTTAGATGATCTGAGAAACAAGGCTATATTATAGAACAACTCTTTAAGTTTTTTCCCCAAATTTTGTTTAGCCCTTAATGTTTTTTCCCAAATAATGTTTAGTCCTTACTGCACAATTACAAGTATCAGGCATCATGCTAAGCACTTTACATTCATCACCTTCATTTAATTTGTGTGTGTGTGTGTATACCTATATATGTATATGTGTAGTAATATGTATATATGAATATATGAGAGACAGTATACATAAAAATTAATCTGTGTACAATTACAGTATTGGGCCTGAATTTTTAAAACACACAAATATCATAATAGATAAGAAACCCAACTGACTTTGAGTGTACAACTGTATCCAGCTTTAGAGAAATCTAATCAATGAACTTCCTAACTTTAAAGGCATTGACTCGGGATGCTTAACTATCTGGCTAAAGATTCTTAGTAACAGAATTCAAGGGTTCTCTTAAGTAGGAATTCCTTTTTAAATTTCTATTTACAGTTAGTGTCATTTGATGAGACTGATGAATGAGAATAGAACGTTAGGACAAGAAAGGCCTTTGGAGACCATCTAGTGTCCAGCTCACTTACAGAGGAGTGGACTGAGGTACAGAAATGTTGTATCTTGCAGAAGATCAAATAATTAGGAAGTGACAGAGCCTAGGATAGAAGCTAATTCTCCTGACTCATGGGTCAGTCCTCCAGGAGGTTGGAGAGACTTAAAATACTTATAACTAAGTATCATATAAAATTTTTCAAAAAGCATCTTTAAAGGTAACATACGTCAAATAGAAAATAAGATTGAATTTATAGTTTCATTACATACAATTTTGCAGGTATCTATATACTAATTAAAACTGCACTAAAATTATACCCCTTATCTTGTAATAACCTATAATGGAGTATAATCTGTGAAAATACTGAATTACTATGCTGTACACCTGAAACTAACATAATACTGCAAATCAACTATAGTTCAATAAAAAATAAAATGGCACTACATGGCTATGAAATGTATAGTGAAAAAAATAAATAAAATGGCATTACATATAGTGATTCTGAATAAACATCTGGACAGACAGTTGAAGACTAAAAAGTTAGTTCGTAAGCATATCTTTCTTGATAGTGTAATTCTTTCAGAGTGTCTAGGCTAAAATAAGGTAACCTAATTTAGGTTTCTGAAAGTTTAAGACAGTTGTTAATTCTTCATTAAAAAAATAAAATCAGTTAAACAAAATCATTGAAATACTTAAGGTTTCTTATGTGAGAAATGTACAATTTACAAAATTTCTCTCACTAGCTTAATTCATGTCACATGTTCACATGATCACACCATAGAACACCCTAGCCAAATATTTTCAAAAGTGCAAGTGAAACAGTTGCTAAAGAATTTATATTATGGATTGGGTTGCCAAATTAAAATGCGATTTTTCTAGTATCGTATTTTGAAAATGTCCAAATATGTGAATTTTTTTGGCAACTAATTTAAATTGAAATGCCATTCATTTTTCTTAGGTTTTGATTTGGCATTCATTGCTTATCCAGAAGCTCTAGCCCAACTACCAGGTGGACCGTTTTGGTCCATATTATTTTTCTTCATGCTTTTGACTTTGGGTCTCGACTCTCAGTTTGCTTCCATTGGTAAGTAATACTCTCAGTGTTCACATATCCCTCTTACATTTTACTCATGTTTCCTCTACTTAAAAACATCCTTTTCTTACCCTTGTTGCCTCCTTTAGCTTTTACTCTCAGAATGATCTTTCTGAAAATTCTTTTTAACTTAAATTTTAAATATGGAAAAATACAAAACACTCATGTATCAGATACCCAAAAGGAACAGTCATTAATATTTTGTATTTGCTTCAGATATTTTTTAGAAAAATAAGCTGTTATAGATAAGTTTGAAGTCCTCTATATTTCTCTCCTTAATACAATTCACATTTCTTCCTTGAAGCAACTGTCACCAAGGATTATGTATGTTATTCAGTCCATGTTTGTATACATTTTATATGTATCCATAAATAACATAAATTTTAAAAATTTCACAGAAATGTGAAGTTTCATAGCATACATATCATTCCGAGTTGTTTTTACATGTATTATGAAATCCATGTTGCTACACAAATAGCTCCAGTTAATTCACAATCTGTTGCCATAATGATAAGCATTTGGATTATTTCCAAATTTTAAAAATGACACACACTGCTGGAATGATTATTACTGCACATGGTTCTATGTACACATAGAGATTTTCCCTAGGGTACACACCTAGAAATTCTGAAACAGTTTTCATCATATCACACTGTTACATAAAATATTTTAATAGTTTACAGGATAAAGTTCAGCCTCCTATAGTTGACTTTCTAGTTGACTCCAAAAATTTCAAACATGTTTCTTAATCCTTTTACTCATACATCCTTCTACTTTTAACCAGTACCCTCTTTCATGAACACATTTATTTCTTAAACCTAGAAGGCCTTTCTGGCTCCATGTCATTTATTCAAATATTCAGCTTATTTAAAAGTTCTACTAGATTTTTCCTTTCAAAAACTACTTCAGTCCTTAGGGACCTTATAAATTGCTACCCACAAAACCCCTTATAAAACAGTCTAAAAACAACAAATAGAGCTGCATTTGATTTTTATCCAAATTGACAAGTGGTGACCACCAAGAGAAAGGACCCTACAGATTTTTAAAAGGAAGGAGTAGGGCTGAGCATATATTCTCAACATGTATTTGTAAATTTGATTAATAGAAGTTTGTTTCTGTGATTAAAATTATTGGCAAATGAGTTGACATATAACATGCCATTTCTTTCCCTTCCGAAGAAACGATCACAACAACGATTCAAGATTTATTTCCCAAAGTGATGAAGAAAATGAGGGTTCCCATAACTTTGGGTTGCTGCTTGATTTTGTTTCTCCTTGGTCTCGTCTGTGTGACTCAGGTATTCTACAGTATTTTTTCATACACAAAATATGAGTTGGAATGTACTTAATAATCTAAATGAGGAAACCAGGGTTTAAGAGAATGTTTAGTGACAAGTCCAAGTCTGACTTGGATCAAGGTTTTCTGAATTTTAGCCCAGATTTTTTTCCCCATTATAACATAATTTCGATGGTAAGTATATTTTGTGGAGGGGGAAAAAGCCCAATAACAGACAATTTCCCCAATTACAGCAAAGTTACCGACTTTGAACACAGACTGTATTTCTTGGCAGCTACTACGGAGCACACAGACATTGCATATCATTTTGATAATCAACTATTCTAAATGCTTATTTTTTCACAGTGACTCAGTAGAGAATGAAAGGTACATCCTTTTTGAGATATTTAAAGAAGTCATCCTTGTGTTTTCTGGCAGAGGTGAAACTAAGTAGCATATGTTAAAATCAAACTAATAAATTCAATTTGAATACCTCATCAATCATAAAAATAATTTAAAATATACTTAGGAGTAACTGATTTTTTTTTTGGTAGGCTGGAATTTACTGGGTTAATCTGATTGACCATTTCTGTGCTGGATGGGGCATTTTGATTGCAGCTATACTGGAAATAGTAGGAATCATCTGGATTTATGGTAAATAGTGACTACAGAATTATCTACACATTTTATTAAGATGATTTAGTTTGATTCCTTTTCATTATGTTTACTATAATACTTAAGTATAATATATTGGGCAAAAACATATTATGAATAAAATGCAGTTAAAGGTATATGCTTCATTGCTGTAGGATAGGAAAATGTTTAGACCTTGAAAGACGATTTGGGGACAAAATGATTAATGAACAAAAATATGAGCAAGGGCTGAATGCATTCTTTGTTGTTGTTTTTAGGAGGGAACAGATTCATTGAAGACATAGAAATGATGATTGGAGCAAAAAGGTGGATATTCTGGCTATGGTGGAGAGCTTGCTGGTTTGTCATTACGCCTATCCTTTTGATTGTAAGTACTAATATGCCATGAATTTGCTATCAGTAATGTATATTTAAACATTTCTGAGATAAACTTGAAAAATTCACATTGGATACAATAAAGGAAATTAATGTCATAAATTAGTGATTTTCAACTTTTGCTTCTTGACTGGTGCCTACTAGCTGCCTAAATTAAAATGCCTTTGTAGTAGTATTTTTGAAGCCATAGGGTTAAACATTTATCATTTGAGGAAATAAACAGGCTCCTATAGACCTAAAGGTCCTAGATACTTACAAATTATCAATAGGATAAACTTTTAAAAACCAGTCATTTGCTCATTCCCTAAAAAATATGCTGAGCCAATCTATAACGTTCTTAACCTCTCTGCTAGGTACAGAAAATACAAAGTTGCATAAAACCCACTCTCTGTCTTCAAGGAATTCAATCTTCTAATTGCTAAGAGACACTCAGATGTTAATGCGTATTTTTTCTTTTTCTGGGAAGTATTTTGTATCTGAAATTACTAAAAGAAACTCACCTGTGTCAATAGAGGCAACAGTTTATGTTAATAACTTGGTGCTATTTAGGAGCTGAGGGAAAGCCAAAGATGTCTTACTGGAGAAACATGACATATAGATGTGATGTCTTTAACAGTTCAGAACAGTAAAAGGCTGAATTCTAAAATAAACACTTAAGCGATGGAGAATTACTATGGACTAGAGATAACGGTGGGGGTGGGGCAGTGGCAAAGCTTTACAGAGGATGTGTTTTGGTTCTCATCGCCTCCATTCTTCAGGTTTTCCAAGGAAAGACCATTAAATAATTTGATCTAGAGTCTGTTTTTAGAGGGTAAGTTTTATTAACATTATCAGGTCAGGTTCAAGTAGTGAGGAGTTGAGAAGTGGATGTGCTGAATTAAAATATTTGGATGCTCCCATATTCTTGCTAGATGACTCTGACAGTGCTACTAAATACTTTTTTCCTTGAGAAGTCTCCATAATAAAATAAAACCCCTCATCAACTTAGAAGATCTAACTAGACTTTTTAGCCAGCTAATTTTCATTGATTACATAGATCTGACAACTGGATTTACTTTAAAATGCAAAGGTAGTAAATATTAAATGATATACATTATCATCTATTTTGTATAAAGTCATGAATATTAGACTCCACTATCCTTCATCTATTGTCTTGTAGTAATTATGAAATAAACTTAAATAACGGTAACTAAAGGAATTAATCTATTTAATTCTAAAGTTAAACTTCAATATCTATAAAATTTGTACATTCTACATTCTCATTGATTCTAGTAAAACAAGGACAGGTAAATTTAGAGAAACTACTGGGTGATTTTGGGGTTTGTTCATTTTGTTTTGTTCGCTTTACAGGTCTCCAAATTAGTTTTTATGCTGCAACATTCTAGTAGATTTTTTAAAAACACATTTTTAAAAACTTGGCCTTAAATTGTTTTCATCTTTAAGATTCACTGTTTTACCCAAACATACATCGCGCTTGTTTTTTTCTCAATAGGAGGCTGGAAGTGAAGTGTGCTTTGGTGCCAGCACTGTGTGAATGCGCGCGTTTTGGGTGTGGCGTAAGGGATGCTCTGTGTAATGGGAAATAACAGAAATAACTGCTAAGCAAGGAGCAAAGCACGTTCACTAAAGTGTACTTTACAGTCTCCTTAAGTTAACTGATAGGCTGGCTAGCTTATAGCACAGAATAAAACCATGCTATTAAAAGTGAAAGTTAACAGAAAATTGCAGATATTATTTTACTTTCAATCTGATACATTTTATCATAAAGTATTTTACTGAAATACATGTTGTACAAGTATTTGTAACATTTATAAATATGTGGAGGTGGTAACTTTGGAAGAATCTATTCTAAGCCAAATACAAGTTATTTAGATTGGCTCACTGAGTATTGGTATCTTCTGGTTTGTTACCTGATTCTCTTAGTTGGCTTGAATGTCTTTTCATTTTAATTGCTTTTGATAAATTATTTCTAAGGAACAGAATCAATTTGCTAATAATTAGTGGAACTGAAATCATAGTGCAATAAAATCTAATCTTTAGCATTGTCTTTTCATATTTTACTTTAATAGGCAATTTTGGTCTGGTCATTGGTGCAGTTTCATAGACCTGAGTATGCCAAAATTCCATACCCTGACTGGGCAGTTGCTCTAGGCTGGTGTATGATAATTTTCTGCATTATCTGGATTCCAATTATGGCTATCATAAAAATAATTCAAGCTAAAGGAAACATCTTTCAAGTAAGCACATTAATATTACTTATATTTTATATAAAGTACTTATGATCAAAATAAGGATTAATATGAGGTTATGAACATGAAATCAAATCATTCTTCCCTTTAGGCTACTTCTATAACCTGATACAATTATGTGCATAACATTGTATTATGCTGGATATATATTTGTGTGTCTCCACGTACTAGATGAGAATCTTTAAGGGGGAGTCTTGTCTTGCTTGTTGCCTGTATCCTCAGGCTCTATTAGAATGCTTAGCACATAAAGGCTATGGTATCTATACTTGAGTTGTACTGAGATGACAAAGCAAATGACCTTTTTTCTTTATAGCTGTATTTTCACCTTTAAAACCTCATCTAGTTGTAATACATACTGCAGTAGTATGTTACAACTGGAAAAAGTCTGGTAAATTATCTTGAACCCAGCTGAGACCCTGGGTTATCCCTCTTTCATGGAGGCCTACCTAAGGGGATAGAGTTGATTATGACATCTCGCTAGGATAATGACAAGGCAGGCTCAGGAGTCAGATTTTAAATACATTTCCAAGGTATATATTGGTTTAGCGCCTCACCTGATTCTTACTATAAGGCCAGGATAGAAATGTCTGAGAACTCAGTGAAAGTACATTAAAGTGATGCTGTTGCTTGAATGGGGTCATGTACTTTCTTTGGAAATCATTTACATACTCAGCTATTTTGGCTTTGCAGGTAACACGATTCTAGTAACAATTAGTTAAATTTGAGTATCATTTGGTAGACAGTATATTAGGAATTTAGATGATCACTTTTTACTTTTTTATGGTTCTTTTATCATTTTGATTAGCAAAGAGACTTATTAACACTCTAGAATGAAAATATAGTTTGATATTTGTTTGTTTATAGATTGCAGTATTTAAGATCTAAGATAAGCTTTTTCTTTTCTTTTCAGCGCTTTATAAGCTGCTGCAGACCAGCCTCTAACTGGGGGCCATACCTGGAACAACATCGTGGGGAAAGATATAAAGACATGGTAGATTCTAAAAAAGAGACTGACCATGAAATACCTACTGTTAGTGCCAGCAGAAAACCAGAATGAGTTCTCATTTTTAAAAATATGTGGTTATGTAATGTGATTGTTTTAGAATAGAGGGAATTTTTATTTATTTGTATGTCGAATAGAAAAATGTATATACTATGTTTATAATAGCATAATGAGCTTTTTTTTCTCCATTTAAGCAGGAATGTAATATAAAAATGTGAAGCTACTAATATTTAGCAATGTGATTATTATATTTGTTTTAAGATTTTCTGTTAACACACACACATAGCTGCCTCTATTTCATAATAACATTGTTGTAATTATTACCAGAATATTTTTCCAATATATTGAAGGCTTTATTTTGACCTGGTTTATTTAGAAAATAGCTATATTTTCTATTATACATGTTTTTAACTATTAATTGCTTACATTTTCTTAGCACACAATCTTTCTTTTCCATAAAGCGGAGAGAATAAATCAATATGTTGAAAAGAAAGTGTTAAAATTGAAAGCCTCACTTAATTAGAAATGTCATATGGAAAAAATGGACTGTGTATATAAGGACTGTAGTTGTTTAATACTTTTGATTCAAATGTCTGAACACTTCATCTATTTATTACTCACTTTTTCTGTGAACTTAGTGGTTATATTCTTTATTTACAAATAGTGAACTAACACAGAAAAATAAGGATTCTATGGCCAGTAAGTGATTAATACAGAAAATGGAACCTGGAAGCTTTAGTATTTCTTTCCCCACAAAATGTCTTCCTTAGGTTACATTTGGAAGAAAAATACGACCCATCTAATTTCTACTATTTCACAAAGTTAAGAGTCGTTCATAATACACTCTGAAACCTAGGTTTAATTTCAAATAGAAAATATACTAATGACAGAATGGCTTCAATCAAATCTAAGAGCTTATGATTGAAATGTATAGTCAATAGATCAAGCAGAATGATTTTGTCTTATTTGAATAAGTTACTACTTACTGGTGATAACTTATTTACACACTTAAAGGCGATAAACTTGTCAAACTTGTCAAGAATGAGGGCAGCCAAATTAGAAAGTCCTATGTCCCAGTTTCCTTACAAATAATAATGAAAACATATTGTATCACCAGTAGATTTATACATTGATTATGTATCACTGACAATTCGTTTAACATCACAGCCTAGCACGATGAACATTGCCTAAATATGTAAGAAACGTTTCAGTTATTCTTAAGTTTCTTAACCTGAGCTTCAGAGAATGTATGAAACTGATACTATATGTAATATTTTTCTATGTGTATCTGTGTATGCATTTTTCTAGGGAGAGAGTCCATAGTTTTCATCAGAATATCAAAAGAGATCTGTGACTCAAAAGTTTAAGAACTACATATACTACTGCTGGTTTTTTGTTCTTGGCAAATGAGGAATAAAAATAATTTTAAGCCTTAATTTCTTACGCATTTTAAATTCCTTTTCCTCTTCCTTTTGATTGAAGATTAAAGGAGTAAGGGATTAAGGTGTTTCTTTAATTTATACTGGTAATTTATTGGGGGGCATGAAGACAGGTGTCTTTGTAAGCCTTTAATTGAATAATCTCAGTGAATTATGTATATATATATATGATGAACTTGTGTTAGATATTTTGAGGGCTTTCTTAGATGGTAGGTCATATGCTTAGTGAATTTCTGCAGATTGTTAATTCCTCAATTATACTGGATGCTATAAAATATTACTTGAAATAGATGGCTAACTGCAGCTTAGAAGTACTTTTTCTTAATTTTAATCCATATTACTATATTACCTGCATTCTACCATTGTATTTTGGTGCTATTTGAGATGTGGATTTTTTACTAAATAGAGAAATGCATGCAATTTTCTACAGGTGACTCACACTTCTAGTGAATAATATCTAGTTGATGGGGGCAGAGGTGGTGCTGGAAAAGAAATCCATTTCAAGAGCTGACTACAAAGAGTAATTAACAGTTTGTGGGACTGTATTTACAAGTGTGTAATGCACAGATCTTAACAGAGTGCCTGGCACATTTTAAGATGCTCAATGATAGAGCTTATTATTATTATCATACAGATTCAACAGTGGTGAGAAAGACTATTCTGCATGATGGAAAGAGTTCCATCAAGTTCCATTTACTTTAATCAAACTTGGAGACATTTACAGTATTGTAAACCATTAGAAAAAACTGTTTTTCACACGAGTGAAATTAAAACCACTATATCTCAACTATATTCTTTTTACTGTAGCTTATTAAAAAGAAAACAACTTTTGGACTCTTTATTGTGCTTTCATTCTTTCCCCAGTAAAATATATATTAGCAATGTAATCAATTCTTTAAATATGAGTAAGCAAATTGACAAATGTCTGGATTTTTGTATCTGACTTGGCATCCTTGCCCCTTTTAAATAATAATTCATTTGGTATAAACACATAATCAAATGAATCCACTCAGAGTGCCTTTAATGATTACCTCCACTGTCATTACATTCTGTAAGGTTGTCAATGGATTTCCGGTTAACTAATGCACCATTTAAACCCTTAGTAATTAGGCATTGTTCCATTTCAGCCAGCTTGTATTCCACAATCGCGAGGTTTACCAGTATTCTCTTCTGCATGGCTATTGAGTGCGGGAAATTAATTAAGGTATCCCGAGAGAGATGGTTGACTGAAAGACTCTTATCAGTATTGCTCTTAGTTGACCCAGTGGGAGAGGATGATCTTACTAGTGCAAGAGAGGTCGAATTTGATGACATTTCACCAGTATTTCTCTGTAAGGAAAGGAAATTACACATATGCAGTTTACTGACTGAGCTTAGCAATTTCTAAGTACTACCAAAAAACGACGTGCTTAGTCTTGGTTACCAAAATGAACTGATTTTCCTCCCCCAAGGGGATTAAAAATCTGTTGAATGAACACATTGACATGGAAATACGCCTGTCCCAAACAGACTGAGAAAAAAAAAAAAAAACCATGAAAGTAGCCTTTCACTGCCAAAATGCCATACCCTTGGCTTATCGTTTCTTAGGCAGTCCAGTAGGTCTGTACTTCGACCCTGCCTGACTCTTGCCTAAAGGCACTTCACTTGCAATTTTATCACCAGGAAATCCACATTTTGACCTTAATTATTTGTGAATGCCTCACAAAGCTCTCATAATGATAGCTTGAAAGGAAAATACAGGAGAGGAAGAGGCAAACAAACAATAGAAGCCAGAGAAGGCGGCAAACAATAGAAGCCAGAGAAGAAGAAAGAAGGTCGAGATTCTTAAAATGGAAGGAGGTGGGAAGTGGCCACTTTCTGCTGTACTTTTTAAGGAGGTGGAAAGCTGACCATAATCACTTGGTAAACTTAGGGCTTTTTATAACGTATTATAGCTGTTGAACCACCGGTCAATATGAGGAAAGTATGGGGGTAAACACCTGGGGCTCTTTCAAAAGAAAAAGGAATAAGGCGACATCCTTTTACTCTTATTTTACTATCTTTCTGCTCTCTTAAACACCTCCCCACTTCCCATCCACGCACTCATCTGGCGTTATCTAATTCCAATCGCCCTTACACAATTTACCTGAAATAGGGTTTTCCAGAAGACAAACATAAAGGCGAACAGAACGCCGCTCACTAGCAGCAAAAGGATGCTCATGATTCTTCTTCGGCCTCTTCTCTCTTCTCGGGCACCAAGGCACTCAGCTGGCAGTTGGGAAGCAGGGGGTTACTAGCCACCCGCACTGGGCAAACCCCGGGCCAGGATGCTAAACGTCCCGCACTGCCTGGTGCAACTGGCAGGCGCGGCCACGTCCAGCTTTATATACTGGAGAGAGTGTGCGTGCGTGCGTGCGTGCACAATTGAGCATGCACGCGGGGGCGCTACGTCACAACTCGATGACGTCAAAACAGCCCGTAGGAAACCAGGCGGCACTTATTTAACCGCCCACCTGGTTATAGTAAGAGACGGTGGAGGAGTCTGGGATTTTCAGGAAGCTGAGACATGGTAGAAATACAGACTCCAAATCGATTAAATACAAGATTTTAAAAGTGCTCTCCCCTCCTCCCTTTTTGTTGTTAAGATACGTTTGGCTTTGCTGCAACCATTCTATTATTCATTTCAAAAACAAGTTCAGAAACAAAAGTAGAAATGCACTGTAAAAAGTAGTTACCCGCAAACTGTAAGTCTTGGCCAAATATCTCCCTCCTACTCCCACTGCTATCTTAGGATTCCCTCCAACCGTACTCCCATTATCCCAATGTTAATACACATTTGTGTCACTGTACAGTTTAAAAACTAGTTCCAGAGACATTTCCCCATTATTCTCATAATAATTTTGTGCCCATAGGTGTTGTTAATACTATGTCTACTTTTGGAAAGATTCAAGTTTTAAGTAAACTCATTTGAAACTAGTAGTAAAAGCAGGACTTGAAACCACAGAGTTGGGTCGTGAGATAATCTCTCCCATTCCCTCACCCCAATCCCCACCCCCAGGACCTCTACCTATTTTTGAATAGCTTTATTAGAAAATCTCCCTTAGAACTTTAATTTGAAAAGATACATGCACCCCAATGTTCACAGCAGCACTATTTACAATAGCCAAGACATGGAAACAATCTAAATGTCCATCCACAGATGACTGGATAAAGAAGTTGTGGTATATTTATACAATGGAATACTACTCAGCCATAAAAAAGAATAAAATAATGCCATTTGTAGCAACATGGACGGACCTGGAGATGGAGATTGTCATTCTAAGTGAAGTAAGCCAGAAAGAGAAAGAAAAATATCATATATCACTCATATGTGAAATCTAAAAAAAAGAAAAAAGGCACTAGTGAACTCATCTACAAAACAGAAACAGACTCACACACATAGTAAACAATCTTATGGTTACCTGGGGGAAAAGGGGTGGGAAGGGATAAATTGGGAGTTGGAGATTTGCAAATATTAACTACTGTACATAAAAAGACAAAAACCCAATTTCTCTTGTATAGCACAGGGAACTATATTCAATATCTTACAGTAATCTATAATGAAAATGAATATATGTATGCATATGGATGACTGAAACGTTATGCTGTACACTAGAAATTGATATAATGTAACTGACTATGTCAATAAAATATAAATAAGTAAAAAGGTCAAAACTTGTACATCTTTGTTATTGGCAAGAATGTGCTTATTCAATTATAAAATGCTGTTTCAAATGTCTCTGCTGCAAATTTATTTAATTTAATGGTCAATTTTCTTTATTTCTCTATGACTTCCCTCCTTTCTTAAGGATTTTTTTTATGTTTGCCTAAAATGCAAATCTACTCTTTTTTTCTCTCACCAAAATCTTGGTTTGTGCTATGAAAGAATGTTTCTGACAAGTCTGTTTTGTGAACAACTGTGTACTCAAAGAAAAATTTGCATTTGCCTGGTAGTGTTTTTTCCTGTTTATATAGGCAGGGAAGGTATTACTTTGAATAACAAACAGAAGGGAAAGGTGCTTTCTAGGTCTTTTCATCTTCTAATGAGTATTTCTTCTCTGGGTTTTTAACAACATGAGTTCAACTTAAAGATGCTAAAACATATATATAATTTCACAAGTACCTATTCCTTTATAAATAAATGTAGTCAATGAAAATGTCATGCTTTTGGTTATTGTTTAAGTATTGTGACTATCACAAAGTTTGTGAAATGTGAAATACTGATTTGACTCCTGAAATGTGAAAGATTATTGATATTTTTGACAATATTATATCGTAGAGTCTTGGCCAAATATCTCCTCACAATATTATATTATGAAGTGTGATTGTTGTTGGCAGCTTGATGGCACTGATAGAAGTCCTCTTTACCTACACAATTTCAATAATGGGATACCTGCCTCTTGGAGCAAGAGGAAAGATTAAGGGCAGTGACAGGAAACAAGTCAAGAGGTAAGAGGTTATAGTTGTGTGTGTGTGTGTGTGTGTGAGAGAGAGAGAGATAAAGTGCACTGAAATTGTCCAGAAGAAAGGAAAGATAGGAAACAAGCAGCAAAATTTGCTCCTTATTGAATTGCCATTAACAAGCTAAACTGTGGCAGTCTTGTAGGCTCTCTTTATTTTGTAAAACTACATGGTCAGACAGGAATTACAGGACTATCTTATTGTTGGGGGGTGAGGAAAAAAGTATGTTTTCATCTTGAATTTCTCATTAGAATCAAGCTTATTTCATATGCTTACAGAATGTGGTTTTCAAGTCCACTTCATTCTTACACACAAAAAAAGACTACCCCCATCCCCACTACTGAATTAAAATTCCTAGGAGGTTGTAAAAGCTTTTGTTTGCTCCACATTTTAGAGATAAGACTTAAAACACTTCCTCCTCCTGAGACTTCAGTTTATACTAAAGTGTACAAAATATCAATTTTCTAATAGTTTTTTAAAAAATACCTAGATTACATTTTATCTGGTGGGATTTTGCTGGCAGGAGGAGGTAAAATGAGAAAACAGGTTTAATGGAGGGGAAAGAGTAGAATAGAGTCAAGGGGGGAAAAAGGATGCTGAGACATCAAGTATAAATTTTATGACCACTACACAATTTTACCCAAGACTTGAAATATACATCATACAATATTGAATTTGAAAATACCAGATTCCTTAGTCATTTGGATATCATATTCAAATATTTGTGGGCAACTTGGTGAATGTTTTCCAAGGCTAGTGTTTGAATATATGTGATTTTTACATTATAGTTGGATCATTGACAGTGTTTTTATGGTGATGGGAGTTAGGTAAATGCATTTTGTGACATGGTCAATTTATTTATGAATACAGTTTGCTATCTCTAGTAATTTGGACAACAACTGAATGCTTCTACGTTTATCATTTCATGCTTTTTAAAGCATTTTCATTTACATGATTTCATTTAATCCTCCCAACAACCCTGTGTGGTAGGTGGGGCAGGTGTAATTCCCATTTTACAGTGAAGGAAGCTGGTGTAATTTAATTGCTTTGCTTAAGGTCTCAGAGTTAGTTGACTAGAATCTGGTCTCCTCAGTCTGGGTCCTGTCATCATATTGCCTTCATGTTTATTCTTGAATAGAGAATTACAAGTCAGATATTCTATGGTGTTAATTTTCTGTTCCTGTGTTGAAAAGGTAAATAAAGGGAGATACCTTCGCAGCATCTTATGTACACGTTAAATCTTTCAGTGGGTTCCCCATCAAGCACATTGACAGATAACTCATGTCTCTAGTGATGAAACTGACAGAGGGAATATCAAATGTCCACGATGCCCATTATGGACATTCTGCCATTGCTCAGGAATTTCTCTTGGGTATGCTATCATATTTGTCCACATTTATGACAATGTCATATATGCGAGGAAACTCTTCTTAACAAATGAGCCAACATAACAACAGAAGTAAGGCAACTGGTATTCAGAAAGTATTACAATGAGAAGGGTCTCTCAATGATCATCTAAGTCATAATTTTCATTCTGTAGTAATAAAATTTACCCTAATGTTTATACCATATATCTTTAACACACTTGGTTAATAGTCAATGCAAGTGTATTTGAATAATGCCATAAAGGTTGTATAAATAGTTGGTATAAAATCACTTATAACATCACAATGCTTGTTGGTGTCATTGTTTTCCTCTTTTGTCCTTTTCACTTTTACAGGTGCATGAAATACAAAGGAAGCTTGGTTGGTTGTTTCATTGGTTACTCATATAATGTTTGAGAGCACTCCAGTCAGAGTCTTTTTGAAAATTTTTACCGTAATATTTATTCCTTGTTTCATTTAGGTTTAGATTCAGCTGGAGCTGAGATCCAAAATAACAGTAACTTAAACAAACAAAAATAGTTGATTAAGAGACAACAGTTCAGTGTGGACAGGGGAGAGTCATAAATGTATTGGGAACCCTGATTTTTTATACTCTGTTGCTTAGTTATCTTCAACATATATCTTCCATCTCATGATCCAAGATGGTTGCTGTACTGTTCTCAGTTGCCAGGCTGGTGGAAAAGGTGAAGGATGCGGCTCCTCTCTTGTAAGAACATTTCCTCGAAGTTGCATATGATACTATCACTTTAATTTTACCGGCCAGAATGTAGATATATGGGCAAATCTGGCTGCAAAGGAGGCTAAGAAATGTAGTATTTGTTCTGGGTACCAATATGCCCAACCAAAACTTATGGTTATGATACTTAGAAGGAGAGGAAGAAGAGTTATTGAAGGATGTCGATCAATTTCTGTGACACTGTCTAGAAGAGGGGATTTAGATTTTGTCTAGGATACCAACCCATCCTTGTACCCATAAGACACATGAACTCCATCATTTATGAGGACTTGGCTAATATGTGAAGATTAGGGAAAATGAGGGGGAGGACAGCAATCTGGCTTGTTTAGGATTCCAGCCCATCTACCTCTTCCACCCTGCCTTAATTGAAATTATCTAAAAATGGTTCTTCCCTTCCAATTCTTCTCCCAGAAGGAGTTCAGGGTACACTACACTTGCTCAGGGCCCTGTGACTGGGACCACCACATTAACCATTTATATGTTGATACTTTTTCCTATTAACTTACATAATTTTGTGCCGACTGCTATAAAAACAGAAGGACATAAAAATTTATTTTATGAAATTCAGTTAGGACATATTTTAGAGAAATTAAACAAAAATGAACTAAGAAACATATGTTGAATTTTTTTCTTTCTTGATCACGCATTCCCTAGTCACACATTTCATCAACAGAGGGCATTGTAGCTTTATTTCATTTTTTTTGGTTGCTCTGAATTTTTCAATAATAGCTTCTTTTCATTTGGAATTGCACCATATTATCCAGGGGCAGATAAATAAGTGGTGTGTTGTATTTGTAAAATATAAGCACAGATCATTGATCTATGACACCATAATCCAGACTTCACTACATATAAATTACCATAGAATTTTGCTGAGAACATGCTCTTTAAAATCAATCATATTTGAGTCAAAACTACTAGACTATATTTTTTCTTTGTTTTAAAAGAAAAAGGATAAAGACTATACATGTTATGATCAAACCTACTCTGAGACATTTTTTTCCCTCTCTATTCCCATATCACCCCTGATGTTGTAATAGAGGCAAAATAAAAAGATTACATAATCTGAGTGATGATGCTTAAATCTGGTATTTTATTTTCAGTGACATTGTTTTACTTTAAGTGACATTTAGAGCTTATTTTCAGTGACCTTTAGATCTGTAATATGTTCTGGAAAGTATTAAGGGACTTGGAAGAAAAACTGCTTTCAGCTTCTCTATTAAGTGAATGAGCTACATATCTATCTCAAATTGAGACTTTCACAATTCATTATGTTTGTCATTGAAACTTTGAAATGCCAACCTGAAATTTTTATTAAAATATCATTTGCAGCCTTTTTATAACTTATAATAGTGGAAAGTATTGATAATTGTTTTTAATATCAGTGGGAAATTTAAGAACAATACTGATTTTTCTAGTAACAACTATACTTGAGTTGCTAAAATAAACCAGTTTTTTAGGGGTGTGTGTGGGTGTGTGTGTGTGTAAAGTTATGCTTTATAGAGCAAACCACAGGATAAATCGGGAAAGAAAGAAACCTTGGAAACAACTCTACAAAAGGACTGGGGAGACTATTCATTACTTTACACTTATTCAACAAACATTTATTGAATACCAGGCACTGTTCTAGAACAGCAGGGATACAGTAGTGAACAAGACAGGCAAAAATCCTCCTGGAAGCTTATATTCTATTGGGAAGTTATATTCAAATTCCCAGACTGATTACTTATGGGTTTTTTTTTTTCAGATTTCCGTGGAATATGGAATAGCCAGTAATTTAAAAAGTCAGATCCTGGTAAAAGAGGAAAGCCTGTCTAATGCATTTTTTGAAGCTAACATAACCCTGATATAAAATCTTGCCAAATACAGCACAGAGAATTTGAAGACTGATTATCTTGAAATAAAAAAATTCTAGCACAAAGCACTAAGCAAATAAAATATGGACACTAATTAAAAAATAATATCACCAAATATAATTTATTTCAGAATGCTAGAATGACAACAGTAGGAAATCTTCGTGTTTCATTTCCATAGGCCAAAAGAAAACTGTAAGACTATCTCAATAGATGTCCAAAAGAAGCATATGCTAAATTTAAACACCCATTTTTAGATTAACAAAACTAAGCATTAATTTTTTTTAAAAGCCTAGGCATCAAAGGATAGGTCCTTAATAGTATGATACTGAGATGAAAACAATAATCAGCATCACCTGTAACAGTGACACACTAGCGATATTACAAACAAGGAACAAGACAAACACGTACCATCACTACAGTCATTTAATAATGGTATAGAAATTCCAATAAATACAGTAAGAAGTATCTGCAGAGAAAATCTAAAAGATTCTACATAAAATATCTTAGAGCTAATGAGTTTAGTAAAGTGCTTGGATGCAAAATAAACATCTAAAACAGACTAAAGAGTTTTCTTATATACTGATAATAACTCACTTGTTTAGAAAATATAGTAGGAAAATAAGACTACTTACATAATACACAAAATAACCCAGAAACAAAAAATAAAAAATTGGCTGAAGAAAATTACAAAACTTTACTGGGAGAGATACAAGATTTACGTAAATGTAGAAGAATAACATGTTCCTGGATAGGAAGACTAAACAAAATAAACGTGCCAAGTTTTCAAAAATTCAGATGTAATTTTACTGTAATTCAGATAAAAATCCCAACAGGATTTTTGAAACTTGAGAAAATGATTTTAACATTCATCTGGAAGTTTTAAAACGTGAGACAGCCAAGACAGTTTTGAAGAACAAAAATAAAGAGAGGATACTTGCTTATGCAAAAACATTATCAAAAAAACCACTTTTTAAAACAATGTGGTCTTAGAACAGGAATATGTAGACATAGAAAGAGACTGGAAAACTCAGAACAAAGATGAATATTCTATTAGAAAATTAGAACATAAAAAGAAGATAAACAGTTGACAAAAAATTACAATAATGCTGAACCTAATTAGCAAAGAAATAAAAATTAAAATAAAGTATATGTACTTGACTAATATTTTAAAGATACTAATCATCAGTGATGATGAGTGTGGATACTCTTTCTACCAATAAGAATGCAAATTTGCCCAAATATTTTCAAAGGCAATATAGCAAAATATATACCAACAGCCTTAAAATAGTCATATCCTAGTAATTCCATACCAGGAATCTATTCTAAGAAACTATTCAGAGATAGGGCCAAAGATGCACATCAGAAATGGCCATTTTTATTTAAGTAGTGAAAAACTGGAAGGTATTGACATGGCTAAATATCAAATGTTGAAATGCTTACTATGTGATGTTACATAAATAAATTAGTATATAAAACTTCATGACCCCAGTTTACACACACACACACACTACAGAGGGTAAGAACATGGGGGAGAAACACTGAGAGAGATGTATTACAAGATTAACAGTGGTAGACACTGGGTGATGGGATTAGGAGAGATTTTATGTTCCTTTGAATAATCTGGACCCTAAGAATCCACCATTCACTTTAACAGACATTAAGATTTTTGTCATATTTCCTTGAGCCTTTTTAAAAGAATAAAACTTGCACATACGGTGGAAGCCCACTTTTTACCCTGAACCTATCTGAATATTCCCTTGCCTTTCTAGGATAACAACTATCCTAAAGTTAGTGCCCTCCATGTCCCATTTTATGCTAATACAGCAAAATGTTTCCATAAACCTTTTACAGTATATTACTGTGTTGTGTGATTTTTAAAATTTACAAATATTTTACCATTATATATGAATTCTTTTGTAACGTGCTTGATCATTCACTTTGTTTTGACATGTATCCACATTGACCTTGCTCATTCATTTTATTGTTAAATAGAATTTCATTGTGTGAATAAAATTCTTTCCAAAATTGTTTTAACTATTCTCCAAGCCACAATACTTGAGAGAACCTGTTTCTACATCCTTCCCTAAACTTGTGCTATCAGACTTAAAGTTTTGGCAATCTGTTGGGTGTGAAAGATATTTATTTAAATTTGTATTTCTCTGATTATTTTTGAGATTGAATATCCTTTCATATGTTTGTTTATATTTATTTATTTTTAAATGTTTCCAAAGTTAAAATTTATTGTGTTAACATTGATTTACAGCATAAGTTTCAGGTGGACTACATTATATTTTTGACTTCTGTATACACTACAGTGTGCTCACAACTAAAAGTGTAGTTTCCACCTGTCACCATACAGTTGGCCACCTTTACCCATTTTGCCCTCCCGCCACACACCTTCTCCTCTAGCAACCACTCCTCTGTTCTCTGTATCTATGTGTTTGTTTCGGTTTGATTTGATCTGGTTTGGTTATTTATTTTTTACTTGTTTGTTTGTTTAATGTTTCACATGTGAGTGAAATCATATGATATTTGTCTTTCTCTGACTTATTTCACTTAGCATAAAACCCTCAAGGTCCATCCATGTTGTCACAAATGGCAAGGTTTCATCCTTTTTTTATGGCTGAATCATATATATGTCCATATATACCTATATATATATATATTATACATATGTATTTACACATAAGATTGGGGTTGAAAGTCCCTGTTTTCAATCTGGCTTTCTCTGAGCCACCTAATCAGGGGTGTTGGAGAGTCTTATTGCAGTGTTGTGAGAGTGGATGTGTGGCTTCTCCATTTGGCCTTTGCTTTCATGGGTGGGGGTTAGGCCACATTTGTATGTGGTGTCTGAGTGTAGTAGACTGGTTATTGTCTAAAATTTTTTTGTCTTATTAAGCACCTTCTTTCCTGATCCTCTGGCTAGAGAGAATAAGTTTTATCGAAGCTTTTTTTTTTTTGTCTGCTCCCTTTGGTATTCATGGGATATATATACACATATACATCCACACTATGGACTTTTGCAACTAAGGAATGATACATAAGTATAACACTCAACCAATGTATCATTCCTTGGTTCCAGAAGTCTATCGTCAATTTGCTTTCTTCTCTACCTTCCAGAGACTTCATATATTTGTTTTATATACAATGTCCAGCATTTTTGGTTGTACTTAGCAGGAGGAATAGGGAAAATACATCTCCATCTTCCTGGAAGTCCCACCTTGTTTTTAAACTCCCCCATAGTGCTCATTGTAGTATAAGTTTTAAAAGCAATGACTAATAAGCTTTACTCACATATATGTCCACTTCTTTGCTTACCATTGCCTTCTGCATTTCCATTCCTTCCTTCCATTATATATAATCTTTAGTCACACTTTTAGTTAGCATTTGTGAGTGGTAAACGCCTTCAATGTTTGAAAATGTCTTCCGCTACATTCACTCTTGAGTATTTAGCTGGGTATAGACCCCCAGGCGGGCAGTCATTCCCCCTTAGCTGTTGGATGGACGATAACTACTGTCTTCTTGTTTCTATTGTCGGTGATATAAAATCTGCTGTTAGTATGATTATCATTTCACTGGAGGTAACATATCAGATTATCTTATACCTTTTTTCTTTGTATTTGATAGTCTATCAATTTCATTTAATTTCGTGATTGGAGCTTTACTCTTTCAACCTGAGTATTCACGTCTCCCTTAAATTCTAGAAAATCTTCCCTTATTTTCACTATCGTTTCTTTGCATTTTCTATTGTCTTCTTTTGGAATGCTTGTTAGATATCTGTCACTCATACTTCTAAGTCTCCTAATCTCTCTGTAATAGTTTCTATCTCAGTTCTGAATCAATTTAGTTTTTAAACTTAGTGACCTTATTTTTAGTTCTAGAAGATTTATCTGATTATCGCACTTATTTTAAAATTATTTCTTCTTATGGCTTTTCTTCCCTTTAGTGCATTTAATCACTTTAAATATATTTATCTTTAGGGTTTGGTTTACACTGGGTTTTTTGGCATTGCTCCTTTATTTCCAGAGTACTGGTTGTTGTATCTGAACTTCTTAAGGACAGATTACCTAGTTGTGTGATTTGTATTGTGTGTTTACTGTATGAGTGTGTGTATACACACATGCATGTTCATTACTGAGGCAATTTTTCCCTCCTGTGGAAGTTCCCGGCACTCTGGTTTGTGAAGATAGCTCTAAAAATAAACTTTAGATTTGCTTCTGCTAGAGGCAGCAGGGGTTTCACACATTGGGAAGCAGATTTTAATGTTAACTTTTACCTGGCATTCCCGCTACATGTGTGTATTATAAATTCAGATACTCTAGGAACATTCGTCACAAGCTTAAGGCTTTTAATTCTTAGGGTTTACCCTTCCTGTTTGTTTTCCATTCAGAGTCAGGAGAGAGAGTCTGTTTCTTTGTAGGTTCCCGGTCCATTGGGCAGAGGTATTTTCCCTCCAGTCCTGTATTCAGAGTGCAGTTTATTCATAGTTGTTTCTCTATGCAGGGCTCTCAGTTCCAGCTATCTGCCTTACGCAAGTACAAGGTCATGAGTCCTTTTCCTTCAAGAGCCTTAAAAGCCTAACCTCAAGGCCCATAACTAGTTCAGACAGCCTTTAGGTCACTATAATACTAGCTAATTCACTTATCACTTTGGTTTTGAGTTCCTTCTACACTTCTGTCAGCTGGCAGATTTGCTTTCAAGATTCACTATGATTATGAAAATGGTTGTGTTTTCGTCAGCATTTATACGTCCTTAGAGCAGAGTTCATTGTTAGGTTTATTTGTTACATTGGTGGGACTAATATATACATTGCTTTTTATACTTTTTATAGTTTAGGAAGTCATGGTTCTCATGTATTTCAGATAACATTGATTCCATGCAACATTCTGAGTGTGTCTGATAGGATTTTCTACTTACTTTAATGATCGTTCTAATTAAAGATGTTAGTTTTACCATGCACATTTCTCACAGGAGAAGAGCCTGCTCTGACTCAGTCTCAAACATACAAATGTACAGACGCAAGCTCGACTACAGAATGCTACAGAGGGAACTTGGGCTTTCAGGGATCTAATGCTCTTGCTAGTATAGGGCATGTCTGACTACACTCATCATATTATTTTTCTATAGTGAACAAGTGTCACCGTAACATGTGTACCTGTGGTTAAAATAACCTGTGATTTTCTTTGCATCGGTTCCCAAATGTAGATAATTTATTTTCCCATGTGTGGACCTAACTGAGTTAAAATGATGCCTAGTGGATCTCTGAGGTTGTTCACCTCCACTTAGTGGCCTAGAGATCTAAAATCATTGGAGTGGTGCACTGAGCACACTTGCAAGTTAGAGAAATCAAAGTGAGCAAATGCAATGAGAAACTGGGAAGAATGACCAGAGCAGGTCACAAGCAGAAAAGAAAGGAGACTGATTACAGATAATTAGCTCATCAAAAGACTGGTAATTATAGCTGAGATGAAATTGAAACTGCCCCAAGCAATCTTCAGTTAGGTTCTCAGGTGAGGAGCAGAGGTGCTGTTCCTATTATCTGGAAAGCACAATCTCTACAAGATTGCAGATCACGCTTTAGACAAATTCTACAGATTTGGCAGAGCTGATTATTTTTCCACCAACGCCTGCTCTGACCAGGAGAGGTTAAGCTGGATCCAGTGAAGGGATGGCGAAAGCCCTGACCTGAGTCATGTAATAAATTTGAAAGGAACTGCTGTCTCCTAGACTCCACGTTAACGTCGCCTGGTAACTGCTGGAGGATAGACTGAATGAGGAAAGTGGTTTAAAATATGGGTATTTTTGACTTAGGAGGAAAACTATTTCAACTAAATTGAAGTCATTTCAATTGAAAAAACATCTCTGCTTATGATTATGACTGAATTTCATATATGTTTTTAAATGCTGGTCCTTACGTTTTGCTTTATTTATTCAGCTTTAAGAAATGACTGTGGCTGGCTGTATACAGAGAAATAGGAAATGCACCATAAAATGAGCTGGACTTTTTCCTTCCCATTACATCTTATTTATTTCTTGGTCTCTTTCAGTTCTAAAGCTGATAATGGGGACCATTATTCTGGACTCTATTTTAAGATCCGTCTATAGGCCATTGGACTTGGAATCCCACTGTCATTATTGTTACTTGAATTTTACTCTGAATTATATTGTAATAATTTAGTAGACTATGTATTAAAATTGTACTCAAAAAAGTGTAGTCGAGCTTTAAAGAAATAAACAGTTAATGAAATTCTACAAATTGGTAAGAAAATATGGTGAGGTTGAATGCTGGACAAAAATCTATAAACCTCCAAAAATAGTGGCTACCCATACTAAGTGAAGTGAGTCAGACAGAGAAAGACAAATATTATATGATACCACTTATACGTGGAATCTAAAAAAAATGACACAAACAAAATTATTCACAAAACAGAAACAGACTCGAAGACATAGAAAACAAACTTACATTTAACAAATGGGACAGGGGAAGGGGAGGGATAAATTAGGAGTATGGGATTAATATGTAAAATAAACAACAAGAATTTACCGTATAGCACATGGAACTATATTCAATATGTTGTAATAATCTATAATGGAAAAGAATCTGAAGCTGTTCACCTGAAACTAACACAATATTGTAAATCAATATAGTTATATAAATTTTTAAAAATAGTGGAATATATATATATTATATACATATATATATATACTATCCTTCTAGCAGGTTATCTGTTTAAATTCACCTATGAGTTTTGAATGTTTGTTGCTACGTTTTTTGAATCTTTACCAAAGTTTAGAGATTTATTTGAATACACAGTTTTAATCTTTACTTTTAGTAATATTATGTGCATGTGTGTGCATATTATTAAAAAATGAAATAACAAATGCTGTTTTCCCTCCTCCGAGAATTTAATTGCATTTGCTTGATAGTTAGATTTGTTTAAAAATCTTCACGCCCCCGGAGGATTTTTAAGCCTATCTATGTATGACTCTACGTATTTCTCTAGTCATTAGGTAAGCACAGTTACATTGTAGAAAGAACATAATTTTTCTAGTCAGAGAATTAGTACTCAAATCCTCTTTGTTTCCATTGCAATCTTCATGACCTCAGGCCAGTTATTCAAATGACCTGAACTCTGTTTCCACATCCATAAAGTGGGGGAATTTTAACATCTGCCTCCAGAGTCCTCTATTTAGTAGGCTGGGCTGTTTTTATAAGCAAAGCATCTGTCTACTTTGTCACATGATTTGAGGGAGGCAATGATAATTATCCCTAAATAGTTCTTCCATGGATATAGCTATAGCATTCAAAATTTCCATATTATATGTACATATGAGTTACTGAAGGTTCATTTTAAAATGTGCATTTTTCTGAACAAGTTAAAACTTTTGAAGCCATTAAGGTAGTAAAAGTTAAGTTGATTGAAATTTTTTTCTGTTCTCTAAAACCCTGATATTCAGAGTGCTGTCCCCCAACTAGCAGGTGTGGGCATCATCCAAGGAGCTCATTAGAAATGCAGAAATGCAGCACCCCCAGCCCTGCTGAATGAGAATATGCATTTTAACAAGACCCGGGTGAGTCACATGCACATTCAAGTTTAAGCAGCCTTTATCCGAATGAGTTCTGGAGAAATGGGATACCTTTTGCCATGGGACAGTGGTTCAAATCTGGGCAGGGGAGAAGAGGAGTACTGTAGGAGAGGGCCTTGTACATTCAGATGATCTCAGGAAGACAAAGAACAAGGAGAAGAGACAGAAAGAGGGTTCCAGAAGGGACATGCAACCTATCTCACAACCCTCTAGGAGATAAATCCTTCATGACAGAGAATTGGTAATCTGAAGAAAAAAAAAAAACCCACAGTGAGAACAACAGAGGGAGAGCTTTAACGCTACGAGGATACTTTTCCTTTTTTATTTAAATCTTTATCGATTCCAAAGAACAATTTCTTCTGGGTTGATAAAATGTCCTAGAGGCCCTGGAACCACGAGCAAGTTTACATGTTAGTTCACGTTCATCCTACAAAGCATAAAATGCCCGATCACTTCTGGGACATAAATCTAGGACATATTCTACTCTAAAAGCCTTATTCCTGAAAACTCATTAGCTTTGAACCCACTTATGAAAAGATATTTGATTTCATCCAGTCAATGAGACATATGTCTTTGTGTAAATCAAAATCTTTTTGAAGTTTTAATAATCATTCCACTAATTGTATAGCAGGCCATTTTTTGCTCTTCTTTGAATTTTAGTTCACAATACGAATTAATTCCTTGGATGAGAACAAGTTAAAAATAACCACACTTTGGAAGTGACCTTTGGAAGGTCTACTTGAAGAAGTGCCAAGAATTTTCTGCCCCAGCGCTGTTTTCTCAGTGATTCACAGCATGGTGTCATCAGCACTGCTTCTGGAGAAGGCGTCTCATCTCCTTTGCTATTTGCAAATGGCTGGATTAGAAGTCAGACTGTGAAGTAAAATTCAGCGAATCACAAAAAATAGTATAGATTTTCTATTAATGAAAACAGTGTATATTGAAACCATATGGATTCATATATCTGTATGTCTAATATCTATAGCCATATTTATATTTATGGAAAACATAAGTTGCCAATGCATACTTTAATGGCTTTTATAGTTAAGGCAGAGATGTTCTGATAGTAGTACATTCACAGGCAATTTAACTCTTGGCAGAAGAGTAAAACTCGTTTCATTTTTTTCAGCAAATATATCCCGTATCACTTACTTTGCCCAAAGAGCTAAGCTAAGCATTATGGTGGGTACAGATTGTCTTAGAAAAAGACTTTATGTGGTTATAGTCTAGCAGGGGAGACAGGACATTCTACTACAATGCATGAGGGCTATGAACGAAATGTTTCTGGAGCCCTCAAGACAGTGGGAAATCAATTCCAGCTTGGGAGAAGTCCCAAAGCCCAATGGAAGAAGTGGCCTTGGAATGAAACCTTCAAAAACAAGGTACAATTGTAATTGGCAGACATATGAGGCGAGGGCATTCTAAGCAGAGAGAACAGTGCAGTATACAGAAATAAAGGGGAAAGGGAGATGGTATTTAAGGAATTGCCATAGTCCTGTTTATATGTCGGGCAGCCGAGGGAGACAGGGTTGGAAAGGTATGTTGATCGAAATCTTCTGGAGAGCTTTTGATAATATTAAATTCCTGGGCCCCACCCTAAGAGTTTTTGATTCAAGAGGTCTGGGATGGGGATCCTAGAAAGTTTTCTATTGGAAATGCCTCCAAGGTGATCTGAGGCCCAGTATTTTGAAACCACTGAATTAGGGACAGATTGCAAAAGTAGGCACTGAGGTAATTTAAGAAAGATTATTACTCTGGCCTCAATGATTAGAAAGGGTTGGAGAATGGAAAGGTATAGGCAGGACCACTAAACCAAACACTGAGGTAATAGTCCAACTGTGAGGCAACAGCTCGTAAGTGTGGGCGGGAACAATGGAAACGTAAAGAAAAGCCCAGGTGTATGAGCTACTGCTTCAGAAGAAGGATAGACATAGTGACTGAATGGAGGTAAGAGAAGTCCAGGAAGAAGACTAGATCCAGGATGACTGTGAAATTCAAGTTTAGGTGACTGAATGAACAGGGGTATCATTATCCAACTTAGTATAAAAAAAAAGTTAAGTAAAACTCTTTTGTGTGTCATTACAAAGAGGTAACCTAATAATAAGCATTTCTTGACATCTATGACTTTAGGTTAATCTCCCTAATACAGTTTCATAGCATCCTGTACCTTTACTTGTAGCATGTCCTAAAGTGTAATTTTATATTAATTTGCATGGCACTTTGATTAATATCTGAGTGCCCTATTAGACCACCAAGTCCACGATGGCAAGGAACCACACTGCCTGGCAAATCATAGGAACTCCTACATTTTTTGTTGGTCCAGTTTTTCTGCATGAGTGATTGAGTAGACAAAAACAAATGAATTTTTAAGTAACTCGTTAAGATTACCAGTATATATTACAGGTACAAAAATATTTATATAAGAAAGATTCACTGGTAATCATACATATTTTTATTCCAAGTACTTTGAAATATATAATGGTAAAATTAAGCATCTTCTCTCTAGTTAGTGGGATAAAAAAATTGAGTAAACTAGTTTTGGTGAAAGACTCTCTAGATGAGGTTATATATGCTTACTTGAGAAAGTAAAACTCAAAACATTTTAGGAGCTCTATCGGAATGTTTGCTTATTGTAAGAAAAGTATATGCATAACATATTTGCTTTTATAATTCAAGATCACAGCATATGATTCTGTGTGAATTTTGGAAATTTCAGGTTGCCTTTTTTAAAAAAAAAAACAAAATTAGATAATGAACCCACTCTTTGTTAAACCATAAAGATTTGGGTCTGTACACTACTACATCCTGCATGATCTAAAATTAAAACAACCCAGAGGAAATTTACAGAGGTAAAGCCCTTTTTTTGTTCAAGATCTACCTGATCCTCTCTCTTACTGTTGAATAATGCACCATTGTTCTTCTTCCTCATTTTAATCGGAGGTGAAGCTAAAAGTGTTAAAAGACTTGGTGAAAATTCTACATTTAGTTAGTGCCAGAGCTAGACAATTAGAGGGATGGGACAATTAGGGATACTATTGATCAAATGTGTCTTGTATGTGATGACACTTTAAACATATTTCCATTTAAATGTCATGGCTCCTTTATGTGGTAGGTGTTATCCCATTTTTAGACCAAAAATTGAGGCTCAAGATAATGTTCTTTTCCTGTGTCATCTAGTAAGTTGCGGAGTGTTGATCTATTTGATTCCAAACCCCACGCTTTTTTTCCCCACAATGCTTTGTTATAATTAAATAGCAAAACTGGAATTAAATAAACCAGGTGCTGCATTGTAGAGCTAATAGTATTTTATAATTATGCTTATTTGGCGAATTAAGGTAACAGATCAAGTAGAATGCCAAAAATAAGCTACCTCTACTTATAATTACATTATTCTCCCTCATCCAGAAATAATTAGCTATATGGAAAACGCCTAAAAGCTAACAAAATTAAAATTTGTACAACTTTTAAAATTGAAATATAGCTGATGTACAATATTATATTAGTTTCAAGTGTACTATATAGTGATTTGACATCTACATACATTATGAAATGATCCCCATGATAAGTCCAGTAACCATCTGTTCACACAGTTATTACAATATTATTGACCATATTCTTTATGCTGTATATTATATCCCCGTGGCTTATTATTTTATAACTGGAGGTTGTACCTCTTAATCCCCTTCACCTATTTTACCCCTCCACCACTCTTTCCTCTGGCAACTACCCTTTTGTTCTCTGTATCTGTTTTCATTTTTGCTTTGTTTCTTTTGTTTTTTAGAATCCATATAGAAGTGAGATCATACGGTAATTTTCTTTCTCTGTCTGACATTTCACTTAACATAATAGCCTTTAGATTTATCCATGTTGTTGCAGATGACAAGATTTTATTTTTATGGCTGAATAATATTCCATTGTGGTGTCTATCTATCTATCTATCTACCTACCTACCTATTTATCTATCACAATATAGCCCATCTTCTTTACTCATTCATCTAAACCCCATGCTTCTTTACATGCTGTGTCCTAATTCTCCTGATTTCCACTACAGTGTTCTATACTGATCTTTTGGGGAAAAACAGAACAATTCCAGTAGAAATATTTTCGTCCAAAGGGTGAGACTGTTCCCTCACTGTAAAGAGAATGAGAACTTATGTGATTATTAGCAAGGCTGAGGAGATAATGTAGGTATGATTTGAGCGACATGCAGCACTGACTCAGAAAGGCAGACAAAAAAGAGGCAGAAAAAGGTAGCTCTGGGTAGACAGAGCAGAGCAAGAATCATCATAAATTGGGGAAAGGTGGACTGGAAGTTGGCAGAGGAGTTGGAAAAGGCCAACTGTGAGTCACCAAAGATAACTCGGTCTTTGCATTTTTGTCCTCTTCTTTTTCTCCAGATTCCCTTTCTTTCTATTGTTGTGAAACATATAACATGAAACTGTTTCTAAGTGTACAATTCAGTGGTATTTAGTACATTCACAATGTTGTGCAACCATCACTACTATCTAGTTCTAGAACTTCATCATCTTAAAAGAAAGATTCATACCCTTTAAGCACAGATTCCCTTCTTTTTAAAGTCAAATTAGAAAGCAGCAGTACAGGCTGGGATAAAAACAGCGATAAAATCGCAAGCTTTCTGCTGGAAAAAAAAAATCAAGACCACCTCCAAGTTTCCCAGTCATTCAATTTCTTTTCTCTGCTGCAATGTTCAGGGTGGAACTATCTCTTGAAATCCAGCCCCTTATCAGAGGCAGCTATCAGAGAAACCACTCTCTCTGGTCACTCCATAAGCACAGACTGACAGCTGGGATTTAATAAACCAAGTTGGTGAAACACTCATTCTTGTCGTGAACAAAGACTACCATGCAGAACATGATATAAGACTCTGTTGGGACAGTGCACTTTAGTCATCAAGACCTTCTTTACCATCCATGCACGTGAAAACCTGACAAAACTTGGTATGTGTAGGTGGAGTGGGGAGGAACCTCTGGTAGTTATTGCTTAAAAGGAGAGAAAAGAAGTTTGCAATCAAATGTTAACACATGGTTTGGTGTTTCTAAACAAAAAGAAATAAGGAAGGCATCGAAAATGTTGAAGAAATACTGCACAGCAGTGTACAAGAGGAACAAAAGAGCAATGGAACAGGACAGAATTGAATGAGGAAAGCTGAAGCATTATAGCTTAAGTCTTATAAAAAGCTTAATGTAATGGAAGCTACAACATAGTCCACTGGAAGCTTTCTTTAATGGAACAGAGCAATCCCGCCTCTAATAGAAAGAGAAAAAGAACCTAACAGATCATTGACTTTCTCCCCTAACAGGCAACGCTCCATTCACAGTAACTGTGCAGGGTATTGTCTGCAGAAACCCACCAGATGGTCTGAGTAGAGAGGGAGAAGAAGCAAGATGATAGAATGGAATACAAATCAGTCACTTTTATTACAGCATTGCTTGGAGTCTGATGGCAGTGGCAGACGGCGAAAGTTTTATTTAGTATGCATTCGATCTTGTTCCTTGGGGAATCAATTTATTTTGATATTTTACCTCAAACATCAAAGTAATACACAGACCTAAAGGCTCTCAGCAGACTTGCTTAGTTTGTCCCCAGAATGGGGTCAGATCCAATCTCCCAGCCTCTCAGGTCACAATTCATTAGAAGGGAGAACAAGATGACTGACAATGTGAGACAAATGGACCAAAAGTTTTTAAAAAGAATATTCAACCATTCTGTGTACACTTCTTAGAAAATTTCAGTAGGCAGAAGAGAGAGTAATTTTGACTTCAACATGGCTTCAATACGTTTTTTTTAATGGACAAAATAATCTTAAATATTCTGCGTTTAGAATACCAGCAAAGAATGTATTTCTATCTTCTCAGAAAGAATCATAATATAGGAACTGAGGTAGTCCTCAACCTGAGAAAGTGGGTGGGCTGAGAATTCGTAATACATTTTTCTTTAAAGACAACTGACAAGAGTACGTAGCCAGGTGAACTTCCAAGCGCAGAATGTAATGCAAAACTCAGTCTGGGGTCCTGGTTTTAGGTCATGAAGTTAAGGAATGAGAAAAGGGAGGAAAAATAAGAGATTTTCACCCTTTCCAGGGGGAATGATCAGTTCAAGGTAAAATTTAAATTTGGCAAGATTGGTCTTTGATTTGGGGCACATGCCAGTGTCCTCAGAGCCAATAGTCCCTCTGCCCACTACTGTGGGATTCCAGGCAGGCCTGACCTGCTTCTTAAAATGCTGCAGGCTCCAACATTACCTATTTTATTTGCCATACTTTCTCTTTCAGACCATTCAATTTATACCCCAATGTCAAGAAGAAAACAATCTGCTTTAAGTCCCTCTTAATGCATGGATGATCAAGAATCCCTTTTTTGTTGGCATCCTTTAAGAGAATTCTTGTTAATCCAAGGACATCAGCAGTTAACAGACTTCATTTGTCTTTATAACATGAGATGACTATATTCAACCAGTGTAGGCAAAATTTTTTTCTGAGCCAAAGGCCACCAAACAGGTTAGTTCTTCCTGAATGGTTATCTCTCTCAGGAGACATTTTCTCTAAGATGTTCCTGATTTTTAGCTTCTTCCTCTTTTGTTATTTTTGTATTTAAAAAAAAACAAACCTTTTTTACAGTGACATAGTGATTCCTGAGGAGCATTGGTGATTAACACTGGTATTGAAGACTCTAGCAGAGCTAAAGCAGGGGCAGGAATAGCAATTCTGACTTGTAAGGCAGGTGTTTTAAAGCGGAGAAACTGAATGTATCCCCACTCATGATCCAATTCAGTAGACTTCAAAATGAACTGAACATAAGAGCGAAGACGTTCGCTCTTGTCTGACTAAATCCCAGTGAATCATCAGCAGTACAAAAACAGTATACACAGCATTTGACAATAATAAACTGTAGGATGGCAGAAAAATTTAACATAGATCTTGTGTGAAACAGAAGTGTGTTTCCTCCATGGGGTGATTTTTGCTGGGATGTGCTGGGGAAAGTCATGAATAAGCAACATGAACATTAGCACCTGAACACTCAATTGCAAGGGCAACACAGATTTCATTGCTGGTGTGTGCTACTGAGCAATACAATTTGAAAATGTATCCAAGATTGAAAGATGAGCAATCAATTATAATTTATAGAAAAACACGATTGAAATTCATTTACTTAGTGTCCTAACCCTTGCCAAATCTTTAAAACTGTGGTATCAAATAGAAAGTATAGATGAAGAACAACATTAGGCAAGTAAGTATAAATTTACCACCCTGAGAAGCACCAACCAGGCAAGAGATAGGCCAGAGAAGTATGATATCTCAGAAAGTAAACAGGAATGAAAATATTCCCTCCAAATACCAATGGGTTTATTCGTTGTGAGCTCATCGATTCCCTAAGCATGGCCAGTTTTGGGGAGAATCCTATCCCAAATGGCTGTGCTCTTAGGACAGTTCTAGCTATTGTACACTAGGTGTTTCCCATCCCTTCTCAATGATGCATTTCTGGAGATTCTGAGTATACGAAAATAATCTGGCTAATGATGGACAAAATATATTATGTTAATTATGTGCTGGGTTTGGTGGTAACTGTTTTATGTACATTATCTCACTTAATTCTCATAACCCAATGAGATAACATTTTAACATCTTCATTTTACAGATGAGAAAAATGAGACATAGTGAGGTGATGTCTTCCTCAGGTCACACAGCTGGTAAGTGGTGGAACAGAGACTGGAACTCAGATCTGCTCAAGCAAATTCATGCTTCAAATCCATGGTCTTAAAAGTGGGTCCATGCCTGCTAGCAAGCATGCAAGAAGATTCACTTGGTGCCAGAAGTTAATAATAAATTGTATATTTAAGGAAAAGCAAAAAACTAAAGTTTACCAACATCTAGCATTATAGGTTGACACAGGCACCCTCACGAGGTCTGCTTGTCAGATGGTCAAATACTACATGTGGTACATGACTTATTTCAGGGAAGTGCAGTCATTTCACCATGTGGAGGAGAAGGTAGTAGTGCCCTGTCGCTTTTTGCATATTGTCACATGTCACAATATGTGTGCTCATTTTAGTGCATTTCTGGATTATATTATACACTTTTGAATGGGCAAACTGCTTATTTAAGACAACTTTGGTGGGGGGAGGGTATAGGTCAGTGGTAGAGTGCATGCCTAGCATGGACAAGGTCCTGAGTTCAATCCCTAATACCCCCATTAAAAATTAATTAATTTATAAATAATTTATTTAATAAATAAATAATAAATAACAAATAATAATAAATTAGTAAATTTTTTAATAAATAAATAAATGCACCTAATTACCTCCCCCCAACAACAACAAAAAAGAAAACTTTGGTTCTAAGTAATACTAAAATGTAAGCACCAATGAACAAGAAAAGATGGGACTAACAGTTTTAATATCAAATTTTTTTTATCAGTCATGAACAGTAAAAATGATGGTATAAACAAATCTGATTGGACAACGGCCAAGATATATTTTCTGATTTTTCTGGAATCTATGTGAAATGCAGATGTACATCCACTATCATTAACAATGAATCCCACTCTAAATGGACACTGTCTTAAGCTATTAGCTGTTAATAGTATGAAGCCATATTGATTAGCAAGACATTAAACATTAAGCACTTTGAACATGAACATATATCCCTACAAATACTTCAGCAATATTTAAAATGTTTAAAAGTCTCCATGTAATATTTCATAAGATTTCTCTAAACTTAATCGTAACTATTTAGAAGCCTCTTTTGAAGTTTCTTAATATATGTGTCTATGTCTATGACATAAATATGAATATGTATATTAAGTGAACTATTTTTTAAACTGATCTAGGTGCATGATCAAAACTGTTTAGAGATCAGTTTTCTAAATCACTAATATTATGTTGTTTCTCTAGGGAAAATGAGGCTTAAAGTTGTTCTGTGAAAGGATGTGTTAGTATTAAGAGAATGAAAACATGGCACATGTTTTCTCTATGATCTATTTAAAACTTTAAAACTTTTAGCTTCCCCTTCAGTCCCTTTCGTTTGTCTTATTCTACATAATCTTTAGTGTTTTTAATACAGACTTATGTGTCAGAACTACTCAAAAAAATACTGGAATTATAGTTTCATTATCCTATTTTCTTGAAGCAGTGCCTTCTGGAGCCTTATTTAACATATAAGTGAACTTGTCTACTATAGCAAGTTTGTAAAATCATATATTTTACCTTATTGTCTTTACTTATTTATTTCTTAGAGGTTGGTTTTCTGGGTTTCCAACTCTGTGAAACACTTATCAGCTGAGTTTCTTCAGCAATTGTGAGATAATTAGATATGACTGCTATATTAATACTTTTGTGTTAACATATAAACTATATTTGAAAGCATAATCTGGGTCATGCATATTAATTTCCCTCTCTCATGCATGACCAAGTCAACTAACTTCTTGAGCCAATTTCACTTAATAGCGTTGACACTGTCATACACCTGCTGGTAGCTCCTTGAATTGCAGCAAAGATGCTTTGCGCTAGAACTGAGGTACAATTAGCAAGCTGTAAGATGGGCAAAACACACAGAGGATACCCAGATCACCAACAGTAGATAAATCTACTAGGGCAGGACATATGAGGCAAGGAAGTGCAAACCTGGGGAGAATTAGCATCAAGGAGGTCCAGAGATAGACATCAGACAGATATATTGTCAGGTAAGAACCCATAGGCTCAGAAGAGACTGGCAGAAGGCAATCATGACTCAAAGCTAGAACTTTAGTACTTGGGGGCAAAACCACAAAACCAATAGAAATACATGATGCAAGTACTCTTGAAAATCATGACTGTGACCCAAATTCAAGAATTGGACCACAAATGGAGAGCCTGAAATTACATAGTAAAGCAAAAACTGAGTTTACTGGAAGTAGGGTACACTATCGTAATATTGGTAGCACTCGAGCTGGCTTGGTGCTTAGCTGTCAAGATAGGTATCTAACATCATATATTCCTTATGCTTCAGAGTCAGCAGGTGGGTTGGGGTTAATCAGCCCTAAAGTTGGGGCCAATGGGAAGCAGACTCAGGAAAGTATGGTAGGGACTTGCTAATCAGAGGAAGTGTCTTACTAATCAACGTTATGAAGCGGTGGCAAATTTTGTGGTTCCTTTCAGTTCTATTTCCAAATTGGATTTCAACTGACTATGTTCAATATAAACGAATATAACATCAGTCCGCATGATGAAATCTAAATCTGTCAGTGAAACTGTATGTCCTGATGCACAGGTTGTATTAGTCGGAGTTCTCCAGAGAAACAGAACCAATAGGAGATACATTAAAGAATTGGCTCCTATGATTGTAGAAATTGGCAAGTTCAAATCTGCAGGGTAGACTGGCAACCTACAAAGTCAAGGAAGAGTTGATTTTGCAGCTCAAGTCCTAAGGCACTCTGCTGGCAGAATTTCCTTTTTCTCAGAGGATGGCAGTCTTTTTGTTCTTAAGGTCTTCAACTGATTAGATAAGGCCCTACCTGTCCACACACACTATGGAGAGTAATCTGCTTTACTTAAAATCTACTTATTTAAATGTTACATTCATGTGTACACCAGAAATTGACACAACACTGTAAACTAACTCGACTTCAATAAAAAAATAAAAATTTTAAAAAAATTTAAATAAATAAGCTCATGTAAAAACTACCTTCACTGTACCATCTAGACTGGTGTTTGACCAAATATCTGGGTACTGTGGCTTAGCCAAGTCGACTTATAAAATTAACCATAATCCAGGAGTTCATATATTAATTTACTTCAACAAAATGTATTGCTTACTCTTTATTTGGCACAATGTGCTATGAATCAATTAGGATAGGTTGAGACTGGGTGTGGTACTACCAGTTATGGGGATATTGCAATATTCCAGGCAACAGGTAAGGACATGAAATAAGACAGCAAAGGGAATGAGAATGGAGGAAAATGGACAGATAGAATATATTTAGAAGATAGACTCAGTAAGACCTGGTGCATAATTAGATTTGGGAGATGGTAAGGAAGAGGTATATGGACATTTGGATGGATGGAGATGCAATTCATTAGAAGAAGGAGGAAGTTATAGAAGATGACTTTATTTTTAAATCTGAGATGCCCTGGGACAACTAGCCTAAGTTATTCAGCGGGTAAGTGGATATATGTTCATGTGCATCTAGAGTTCTGGATAAGGATATACACTTAACTACTTGGTCAGGTTGAAAAACAAAGAATCATATTTGACCACCTACGCTCATCCAAACTAACAAAAATCCTGTCAGCTGAAACTTTGGAATCTCATCTGAATCTTTTAATTTTTCCCTATCTCACTGCTACCAACCTAGTCACCATCATTTCTTGCCTCAGTTATAACAGCTTCCTAACCGGTCTTTCTGCTTCTCTGTTTGAACCCCCACCATGGTCTATTATGAATTGGTCACTATGACTCTTAAAACATAAGCCATATCAATGAACCTGCAGGACATTATACATTATGAAATAAACCAGATACAGAAAGAAAAAAACCCTGCAGGATCTCACTTATATGTGGAATTGAGGAAAGTCGAATATATAGAAACAGAGAGTGGAACAGTGGTTTGCCAGGGTCGGTAGGTGAGGGAAATGAGCAGATGCTGGTCAGAGAGTACAAAACTGCAGTCATGTAGGATAAATTGGTCTAGAGAGCTAATGTACAGCATAATGGTTAGAGTTAATAATACTATATTATATACTGGAAATTCGCTGAGAGTATATATTTCAGATGTTCTTGCCATACACAAATACTGATAACTATGGGAAGAGATGTTGTTTATTAGCTTGATGGTAGTAATCATTCTACTCTGTGTATGTCCATCAAATTATCATGTTGTATACCTTCAATATATATAATTTTTACTTGTAAAAAGTTTTTAAAAGAAACATAAACTATATCATATCATGCCCTTGAAGAAAATCATAAAATGGCTTCCCATTTCACTCAGAGTAAAAGGCCAGGTCCTAATAACTGCCTACAAAGTTTTAGATGAATGCCCCACTCCATTGCCTTAACTAATACTCTCCCCTCTCACTCTGCTCCCACCATATTGGTCTTGATGTTTCTCAAACCTGCCAGGCATGTGCCTGCCTCAGGGCCTCTGTGCTATCTGTTCCCTCTGCCAGGAATATACATCCAGCAGATATCTACATGACCCACTTCCTCATTCCTTTCAGGTTCTAGCCCAATGCTACATTCCTACTGGCAACCTTTAGTGACAATCTTATGTAAAATAGCACCTTGATCCTTTAACTTGCTTTATTTTCTTATAGCATTTATCACCAATTGGTATATGTATCTGTACCTTCACTAACTGGAACGTAAACTTAATAAAAGACTTTACTTTGTTTCCATCTTCATCTCCAGCATCGGATTCATTGAATATGAATAGTAATTGCAGTCACAAGAGTAGATGCATCACCTATGAGATCTTATAACATGAGAAGGGTTCCCAGTACTGAAAGAAGTCAACATTTAGGAAATGAATAGAGAAAAAAACAATCCACTGAAACTGAAAAGTGACCACAAATGTAGAGAAGAGATGCTTGGATTACCAAAAGAGAGGAAGAAGAGAATTTTAAAAAGGAAGGAAAACAAATGAAATGTACATAAGATACAACATAGTTTATATTTGCCATTTTTTCACACTCATTGACTTTTTATTAAAGCTATATGAGTAACTCTGAAAGTAAGTTTGACTAAAATTGCATCAAGACCACAGTTAATATTTACAAATTGTTTAGAATCATTTTATAAACTAGAAATATAGGGAGATTTAGTGTTCAAAGAAAATGGCAAGGTATTGGAAGTGAATACTTAGATTTACTTTATATTACAGTTGGAATCTTTTCAAGGAGTACACTAGATTCAAGACTATATTTTAATCTCTGTGAATAAATAGAACTACTGAACTGTGAAATGACTAAGCAAATTGAAAATTTCCATACAATTTTTTATTAGCTATAATGAGAGATTTTTATTATCTGTGGGGATTCATAAAACCTTGCCTGAAAAATCACAGGTCATTTTGAGAGTGATCTCAGCTCAGCTGGGACAGGACCAGAGCATGTGTGTGTGTGTGTGTGTGTGTGTGTGTGTGTATGTATTGGGGGAGGCAGTAGAATTCCTATTGATAAGATTGACAGAGGGAGCAAGAGATACATGTATAGAGAAGGGACAGTTCAGGGGGCTGAGATGCGTCTCAAGAGGCAAGTTCAGGGACATTCCATACTGAGTCTGTGCATGCCACTAAGTTGATGAGTTTCTCTGAAATGGTTGTGGTGGTGGTGGTGGTGAGGAGCAAACAGGAAGGACAACATTTCCTCAAATATCCTAGGAGATGAGATACATAGCTTAGGTTCGCCAACAGAAATGAGTACATGAGCAAGAGAGGACAGTGTAAACTCACAGATGAGGCTGAAAGGGAAATCTGGAACAAGAACCAAGTATTAAAAGCTGAAAACACTGAGTAAGGCTTTACAGTAAATTACCTGAGCATAAGTGATGAATGAGATGTTGTATCTGTAATCTGACTATTCCATAGATAGTTTACATCCTGAGATTCCCTTGTCCTCTAGTAAAATATGTCCTAAACATTTATTTAGAAATGATATAAAAGACACTGTGGTGGGCACTGTGGAGTTTCAACAGAAAAGTTCTTCTCTGGGGGCTGTATTGTTTTAATACTTGCAAAATTAGCAAAGGGAAAGCTATGGATCTAAAGGATTTTGTCTTTGGACAAGAACTGGAAAAAAGTGGTTCCTACTCTTCCGATGGTCAAAGCAGAAAAGTACCTTCTATTAATCATTCTTTCTGTGTATAACAAATTCTTGAATTTTGTAGGAGATGTAACTGATTTACTGATCTTGATCAGTCTGATCTTAGTGGGTTACAATTATAGAACTTTTGTTCTCTATCATCACTGCTCCTAACTATGCTACTTCTGATATCTGTTCCATAATAGGTGACAGATACCGTAAACCCATCTTGACCAGATGTCAAAGCTCTCTGGTCACTGGCTAATTTTAGGAATTTGAATAAGGCATGTGATTGAAAAAACTCCAATACTGAATCTCATATAGGATTCAATGCTATCTTCAGAGTGAAATCAGGAGACCTCTCTCAACACTGACAGGAAAGCCAGCCTCTTCCTTATAGGATTGGGAGACAGAAGGGAGAATAAGAGACATGGTTGGGATCACCTTACATAACGAGTCTTCTGTCAGCTGCTGGTGACTTCTAACATGTCGTCATTGATGGAGTAACAGGATTTTCTAGGCTCTATGACAGTAATAAACAACAACCTTGTACCAAAGTTAGCCTATGCAACCAATAGTATACAGCAGAACTGATGATATGTCACATCTGAGATTAGGTTCATAAAAGATTGTGGCTTCCATCTTGTGTAATCTCTCCGTCTTGGGTCACGGGTCACTTCCTTGGGGAAAACAAAATCTCAATGGCTTGCAAAAACAAAAGCAAAAATTACAAATAAAATTTTTCATTAATCTTACAAAGTCTTCTGGCGTCTAGGTGACTCTTCAGTTCATATTCCTCCATATGTTGGTCCAGTGTTCCAGGATGCTTCAGTCAACATGGCATCTCATCAACAAACACTTCTACAACCACCACAGTGGGAAAAAGTAGGCCATGGCACCAAGAACTGGCAACTAAATCCTTCAATATAGAAGTGATACATGCTACTTCTGCGTATTTCATTGGTCCATGCAGATCACACCACATGGCCATATCACATAGCTTCAATGGGCAAATGTTCCACGTGTCCAGAGGTAAGAAGGATTTGAATATAAATGAATTATGGTAACGCCTACCACAAACATTTGTTTGTTGGTTGGTTGGTTTTTTGGAGAGTGGAGCAGTATACAGTGTACAGAATGATCTCAGTGAGCCTCCTCTTTGGCAGATGGTATCTTAGAATCACACCCCAACCCCTTCTCTGGTTGAAATGTTTTCTCAATTTTTGGCTGCCTAGGTAGCCCCGCTGCATCTGTCTCTCCTGTACCATAAACTGCTTCGTGTGGACTCAAGGGAACTGCTGAAGTCCTTCGCTGTACACCCCAGTGCTATGGAGTACTGGGCAGTGCTTTGTGTGAGGGTTCTTCCCTTCTTACCAAGAACCCCACACTACATTCCCTCCTTGCTCTGGCTGTACTAGCAAGCTCCCTGCCTTCAGACATTTCTAGTGCATCTACTTACACCACACAAACTCCAGGAGGTTCATATCAGGCTCTCCTATGAGCTCCCTCACTTCCCTCCACGGGCGGTGCCACAGGCAGGCCGTAACAAGCATCATGCCCAGGACCGAGATACTCACCTCCTGTACCTGCAGGGGAAGGTGAGAGAAAAGCTGCTACAACTCGCCTTTACGGTGCTTACTAAATGCTGGCTTACCTTACCTCTCAGCACGCTTTTGCTCTTCTAGACTTTGGGAGTGGCCTGGGAGATTCTTTAGGCTAACACAGTTCAGCAGCTTCTCTATAATAACCAAAGGAGATATCTGGCCCCCATTATTGACTGGGCTTCAGAGGACCCCCTTACAATATGGAGAGTTTAACCCTTCTTTGTTCTCAGCTTTGGGCTGCAGGTATTAATTCAAAAGCAAAAAGAAAAGGCACCCTCAATATCCTCTTCCGTCAGTAGTTTTTGTGTATATTTTGCTTACATAATCCTTAAAAGAAAGTTGAAAAAAAATAGGCACTCTCTGACACATTTTTAAGTTAATATCTAAATTTTCCCCCAAGTTGAAAAAGCTATAAAGGATTCCATTTCTGGGTACACTGTAAATGTTGATTTTAAAATTTTAGAGGAAAAATGTCAAGCCTGCATGAACAAGATGATGCACTCCCCATGCCTTTAAGATACTGCCACCTTTGCTTTCTCTTTTTTGTTATTATTATTGTATCGAAGTATTTGAAATAATTTTTATGAGCCATATCATAATACACCCCTATGCTGCATTTCTAAAAGTATGAAATTTTTATAAGAGAACCATAATGTAATTCTCACAGCGAACAAAAGCAATAATAATTCTGTGATAATCTGTTTCAGTTCTTTATCGTTGTGTGTGGTAGTCAGCCTCCAAGATGACTCCACATGCTCCTCACTTTCTGGTATTCAAACTCTTAGCTAGTACCTTCCCACACTGTACCGAAGTTGGCCTATGTAACCAAGAGCATACAGCAGAACTGATATGCCACTTCTGAGATTAGGTTAATAAAAGACTGTGGCTTCCATCTTGGGTACACTCTCCCTCTTGGGTCACTCACTCTGGGGAAAAAAAAAAAAAGCTGCCATGCTGTGAGCTGGCCTATGGAGAGGCCCACATAATGAGGAACTGAAGCCTCTGGCTAATAGCCAGAAAAGAGCAGGGGCCTGCCAACAACCATGTGAGTGAGTTTGGAAGCAAATTTTCCAACTCCAGCCAAACTCTGTAATGACTGTAGCTCTGGCCAACAGCTCAACTCCTACCTCATGAGAGACCCTGAGCCAGAAACACTGAGCTAAGCTCCTCTGAGCATCCAGCTTCTCAGAAACTGTGTAATGTAATAAATGTTTGCTGTTTTAAGTTGCTAAATTTTAGAGTAATTTTTAAATAGCAGTAGAAAACCAATACATTATATAACACTACTCCAAAAACCTTAATGGCTTAAAACAACAAGGTTTTATTTATTATTTTTATGGCTCTGAAGTGACTGGGCTGTTCTTCTGATCTTGCCTAGGCTCATTCATGTGGCTGCATTCAGCTGACAAGCTGTCAGGGGGCTTGACTCATTAGGAACATCTGGGGTGGCTGGACCTTTCTCTTCACATGGACTATAATCCTGGTCTTTTGCAACAGCATGTCAATTTCAGGGCAGACTATTAAGCGACTGAAAGCAGAATTTTCAAGGCTTTCTCTTTAGGTTTAGGCTCTGGAATATATACAATGCTGCTTCTATTATATTCTATTGGTCAAAACAATAGGGAAGATCAAATTCAGGGAGTGGGGAAAAATCTGCCACCTCTTGGTAGCAGGAGCTATAATGTATTGTGGCCGTGTTTTCCAATCTACCCCAGTTTTCTTCTAGGCCCAATTATTTACATCCCTTCCTTGTATAAAATAGTTTATCTTGTCTCCCAAAATTCAAGTCCCATAATGATATTTGGCTCAGGCTCAAAGTCTTAATCTCATTATCTAAATCAGATCTAATGTAGATCAGACTCATTAGATGTAGTTCATCTAGTACATCTCTGGAGGTGCAGATCTTTTTGATACTGAGACGTGTCAAGTAACAGACATATTATCTGCCTTCTTCAGATAAACCCAAAGGTGAGTCAAGGATAGGATTACTACAATAAATACTCCCATTCAAAAAAGGGAGGTCCAAAGGTCAACAAAATAGATAAATCTTTAGCTAATCTTACCAAGAAAAAAGAGAGAGGACCCAAATAAGTAAAATAAATGAAAGAGGAGACTTTACAACTGATACCACACAAATGCAAAGGATCATAAGAGACAATTATGAACCATTATGTGCCAACAAATTGAATAACCTAGAAGAAATGGATAAATTCCTAGAAGCATATGACCTATGGAGACTAAATCATAAACAAATAGAAAATCAGAACAGATCAATTACTAGTAAAGAGATCAATTCATTAATCAAAAACCTCCCAACAAACAAAAGTACAGGGCCTGACAGTTTCATTGGTGAATTCTACCAAACATTTAAAGAGGAATTCACACCAATCCTTATAAATTCTTCCCCCAAAATAGAAGAGGACAGAATATTTCCAAACTCATTTTATAAGGCCAGCATTACCTTTATAACAAAACCACATAAAGATACTACAAGAAAAGAAAATTACAGGCCAATATCCCTGATGAACACAACTGCAAGAATCCTTAATAAAATATTGGCAAACTGAATTCAGTACACCATGATCAAGTGGGATTTATTCCAGGGATGCAAAGAGGGCTCAACATCTGCAAATCAATCAATATGATACACCACATTAATAAAATGAAGGATAAAAATCATATGATCATCACAATAGATACAGAAATAGCATTTGACAAAATTCAACATCTATTTATGATAAAGACTCTGAACAAAGTGGGTTATAGAGAGAACATACCTCAGCATAAGAAAGGCCATATATGATGAACCCACAGCTAACATATTCAGTGGTGAAAAGCTGAAAGGTTTTCCTCTAAAATCAGGAACAAGACAAAGATGCTCACTCTTGCCACTTTCATTCAACATAGTACTGGCAATCCTAACCAGAGCAATTAGGCAAGAAAAAGAAATAAAAGGCATCCAAATCAGAAAGGAAGAAGTACAATCATCTCTATTTGCAGATAACATGACATGTATAGCAAACCCTAAGGACACCACCAAAAAAACTGCTGGAACTAATCAATGAGTTCATTTTTCATTTCCTGTACTTTGTCGTGCACAGCTAGGAGAAGCCAACTGTCATGTTCAACATTCTGCAGAGACTTGTCCTTAGACACAGCTTTAAGTTCATTTATGTATACTTCCTATTTTCCAAGTTTACTTGTGTGACATTTTGATATTTCTTCAGCTACTGCAGAACATGAATTCTCTTTCTCCAGATTCAAAGGGCAGCTCTTCACTGCCTTTACAGTCTTCACTAGCTATTTAGCATTCCTCAAGTTTTTACCAACAGATTTCTCACTGTTTTTCTAGCCTTTGCATGCTTTCTGATCCCATAAACAATGTCACATCTTTTAGTGTTTTATTACAACATCACCATGTTTCTACATAAAAATATCTGCATAAATTATCTATTACTAAGTAATAAGCCACCCTAGTGGCTTAAAACAGCAAGATTTTATTTTACAACACCACATTTAAGACAGAGAACATATCCATTACCCCCAAAAGATACCTTTGTTCCCCTTTTCAGTCCATCCCCATCCTGGCCCCCAGATAACCACCGATCTTTAGTCTATCACCATAGAGTGAATATGTATTTCCTCCAGTTTCATGTAAATAGACTCATGTACTGTATACTCTTTTGTGTTTGTAATCTTTTTCTCAGCATGATTTTGATATTTACCCCATTTTTTATGTTCAAGAAGCCCTATGAACACAAAGTAAGATAAATACTAGTGAAACTACATCTAGGTGCTATAAAATTGATGAAAATGATGGAGAAACAGCAAATCATAAATGCCTCCAGAGGAAAATAAAGGTAAATTGCCTCCAGAGGAATAACATTAGATGACAGCTGAATTCTCAATAGAAACAATGGAATTTTGAAATTCTTAAGATCATATTATCTGATCACAGTGCTAATGAGCTAGATATATTAAAATTCAAATATATAACTAGGAAATACTCATACATTTAGAATTAAGAAATATAATTATAAATAATCAAAGGATAAAATTAAAAACATTTTGAGCTGAATGACAAAGAAATTTGAACATATCAAAATGTGTAAGACAGCCACAGATGTTTTTTAAAAGAAATTAATAGGAGTGACATTAGTGAGAAAGATGGAATAAAGCCAGTTCAGTATCCACCCCTCCATAAAAATAACAAGAACCCTGGCAAAAAAAATTGTCAAATAAACTTTCAAAACTCTGGAAATTCACCAAAGGCTTACAACAATCACAAAAGTGCTTAATCAAATAAAATGGTTGAATCTCTGTAAGAACAGTGAGCTTTATAGTATTTTAACTTGCATTATTTCCATCCTCCTCTCCCCAGCTCCATGAGAGTTTTGGAAATAATTGATCCACAATCATGGTGAAAATCAGCAACCTAGTAGTCATTGGAGTGGTCCAAATGGAGTTTAAACTTTTTCAAGGCCTCATTTTTAGCAAATTGTCATTATTTGACCTGAGAAAACCCCACATAAAAGGCTTATATTTATTTGATTGGATACATAGATATCCCAGTGCCATAAGCTTTTAGCCTGGGAGTATTTGTCTAAAACAAGAAGTAGCAGTGATTTAAAATCACAGCTGCCTCATATTCTGATAATAGTGGAAGCAAACAACAAGCTCACAAAAAACAAGAAGGAAAAGATGAACATAGGAGGCTTTAAAAATCTTTGACTAATTTCTGGAAATCTAGAAGGCCCCACACACATGTGTGGGACTGTGTGCATGCTCAGGGTAGTACATGCTCAGGAAAGGCCCTAAACAATCACTTCTGCTAACCGTGAGGCTCTGCACAAACAGGAAGGGAAGACTAAGGTAGAGTTGTCAACTGTCTGAGTGTTGCTGGTATGCTTCAGTACACACAAAGGGCTCCTAAGCAAGGGCATGGAGACTTACTGGTTCTAGGCATTTAACGAAATCTCTGTCTAGCCATTAATTAATCATTAAGATAACAAAGCAGAGACTTCAGAGGCCGTACTCAAAAATTAATACATGCTTTATAGAAATAATTCTGGAAACTCACTAAACAAACAAAATAATAACAATAACAAACAGGAAGGAAGGAGAATCTGATATACAGAATTACCATATTATAATAATACAAAATGTGCAGTTTCCAATAAGAAAAACATGCAGCACTCAAAGAAACAAGAAAGTATGGCATGTTCACAGGAAAAAAAGAAATTAATTGAAAATGCCTCAAGGAAATCCAAACATTGGACTTATTAAACAAAGGCTTTCAGTTAACTGTCTTAGGTATGCTCAAAAAATTAAAAGAAACCTTAGACATAGTGCTAAGAGACACCAGGCGAACACTGAATGAAGAAATAAATAATATCAATAAAGACAGAAATTATAAACAGGAACCAAAATGAAATTCTAGATCTGAAAAGTAAAACAAATGAAAGGATCATGGTTTTTGGTATCCAATCTGTCTTTAATTGGTGAATTTATTCCATTTATATTTAAAGTGTTTACTGGTAATAAAGGGCCCACTTCTGTAATTTTGCTATTTGTTTTCTATATGTCTTATATAGTTTTTGGTTCTCAATGCTTCCAATAATGACTTCTTTCATCTTTAATTTTTTTCTAGTGTGCCATTTTAACTCCCTCTTCATTTTCCTTTCTGTATAGTTATTTTCTTAGTGATTTCAAGTGAATTGAAATTAACATCCTAAAATTTATAACTATCTGTTTTGAATTGATATGAACTTAGCTTTAAAATCATTCATTAACTGTATATCTAAACATCTCTGCTTTCCCTTTATCATCACAAATTACATCTTGTTACATCATTTGACCATTAACATGGATTTATAATTATTGTTTTATGTATCTGTATTTTAAATCGTACAAAAAACCAAAAAGAGGTGTTACTAACCCAAAATATAATAATACTTACTTTCTAATTGTACCAGTCAGTAACCTTCTGCAACCAATTAACAAAAAAAAAATCTAAAAACGGACAGTAGAATTTATTAGAAATGAACAGACCCTGACAAAGCTTCATTAGTATATTTTTCATAAGTTCTAGTCATTGATAGATTAAGTATACTGAATATTCATAAGGTTATAAAATTTGAATTATATAATCAATAAATATGATATAACAGATTAAATATTTACATTTTATACTAACTTTACAACCAGGTAGAAAATTATGAGAATGAAAATTTCTTTTACGATAACAAGACTATATAATTCTTAGAAATAAAAACAGGAAGAAATGTACAGAACTTAACATGAAGGACACTATAACACTTTACTGAGGGACATAAAGGAAGAATCAACTAAATGGAGAGATGTAAAATTATTCTTAGTTAGAAATACTAGCTGTCAAATTTCCCTACATTAATTCATGATTTAATGGAAGTTCAATTAAAATACCAACCTTCTTGGAAATGGAAAAAGATGAAGTTCATTTGGAAGAATATGTACAGTAGATTAGACATGGACATATTTTTTAAAAGAAAAAATACGAAAGGATGTTCTTGCAGATTTAAAAATATATTATAAGGATACATATTTTGGAACTGGTATTGAAATAGGTGGATAAATCAGAGGAATATACTAGATATTTCATAAAGATACAAATAGGTATGAACATTTGATATTAATTTCTTAATTCAGCAAGTTTGTATTGATCTTTTCATGTTCTCCTATCACTCTTTAGGTACTGGGAAACAGAGATTGAGTAAGAAGACAAAATCTCTGCCCACATGAAACATATGCTAATAAACCAGACAATAAGCAAGTATATAGGTAAATACATAATTTCAGATAAAATGAATGCTTTGAAGAAAAATAGGGCAGACTAAGGAGAGTGTGGTGGGTTTGAGTGGTATTTTACTTTAGATGGAGTGTTCAGGGAAAGGCTTTATGAATGGGGAACGTTTAAGTGGAGATCAGACCTGAGTAAAGGAGCAAGCCATGCTCACTGTCCAGATAAAGCAAACATTAAGGTCCTTACATGGGAATGAGTCTGGCATGTTCAAAGATAAGAGGAAACGCTGGTGTGGCCAGAGATGAATCTGAGAGATAGGGTGGCATTTTAAGCTGGTAGGACAAGTTTGTATGTTTCAATAAACTCAGTGGGGACACCTGGAAAATCATACCACTATAATTCCACAGGAATGAAACATTTCTCTTAAATTCTAGAAGAGAATACAGGTGGACACAAATTATTATGGGATGGGCCTGGACTTTCTAAGCATTGCATCACAGTCGTAATTCATTAAGACTGATAGATCTATTTAAATAAAATCTTACAACTTCTCTAAGTCAAACACCACATAAATTGAAAAGTAAATAAATGAGAGAAAATGTCTACAAGCATAAATGACAAAGAATTCACATCATTAGTATAGCGTAATGAAGCTCCTACAATTCCATAAGTAACAGACAAGTATACCAACAAAAAGGCAAAGGACACAACTGATGACAATACAAGTGGACATCAAAATGTGAAAAAAAGAAAAAGTAATTTCCTTTTTTGACTAGGGATCAGTGTGTACAGACATCATACATACTGCTAAGCAATAGTGTAAATCAGCACAATATTTTTGGAGAAAAGTTTGGCAGTAGTGTTTACCAAAGACCTTGAGGCTAAGAGGCATATTCCCCCTTTTTAAGAGGTAGTGGGAAAGAAAAAGCTGTGAATAATCAGAGTTTATAACTTGCCGTATTATATGAATTTGTTATGTGACCTTAAGAAAAGTCACACAATCGCTCTGCTTCCATTTCCTCATCTGTACCTATTCACAAGTATATATGTAAATGTGAAATGAAAAAGAAGTCTTTTTTAAATGCTATACAAATGCCATTTGGTTTTATTATACAGAATGATCTGGGGCCAACACCAGAAATGCTTTAAAAACATTTTTTATATAAATAGTTTTGATCTTTAATGACCAAAAATATTAGTCACGATCAATGTTTTCATATAATGGTTTGGTCTGGGAACTTCTTTCCTTAAAATATTAAAAGTTAAAATTAAAATTTTGACTCCCTTACTACTTGTGCAACGTTTAGGTCTTATTTGACTTTTAGAAATCTGAAAGCTTTATAACAATCTCCTGTGATTAATTTTAAAACACTAAATCTACTGAGCAAAACTTAAAACCTTTTTTTCTTTGTCTTTCATAGACTCTGTAATGATGTGTAACTCTTTTTCAACTCATTTAGATTTTTCTGGGATTTGGTACCATCATGAGAGTTAGGCATTTTATCATTCCAGAGCCTGTAAATGATTCTCAAAGAATTAGTCATCTGAGAGTGGTACATTAAACTTCAGAGAATACAAATTTGATTACATTTGGCACTAACCAAATAAAACTAAACAAAGTAGGAGCCCCCAAAAGAGGCCCAGTGCGGCAGAAATATAAGAAAGCGGTGAATTAGCAAAATCCTTACCTTTCTTCTTTTTACTCTGCAAGAGTCAGCAGCACCAGCCTCATTAAAACAGCCAACAGACAAAACCTTTGATAGAGTGGGATCTCCATCTGCTTGGAAAGCAGAGGGATCTCTGGAGTTTTCAAGAGTGATCTATAGATACTATGTCCCACATTTTCCCTACAATATTTTAAAAACCGTACCTGCATTATTTAACAGGGTTGTTTGGTTGAGGATTAACTCCTGAATTGCTGTTGGGAAGGATGTCCCCATCGGCTTTTCAAAGATCTGTGCTTCTGAAAAGAGTTGTGTGGCTGAAGGATGAATCATCCAGCTGGATCTCTTTGTGATTTTCCCAGACAACCGTATGTAAGGGAGGAGGAAAGGGGAGGGAGGAAGTGATGAGTAGATATTGGTTAAGTAGGGGGAAGGATCTGGAGGATTCTGTCAAACCAAAATTAAAAATAGGAGAAACCAGAAATATGACTTTAGACCCCTGAAATGGAAGAGAATTTTGGCGTGAGGAGAGACTTTTTCTGGTGCATGCAGAGGGGTATGAAATAGGGAAGGAGTTTTCAGAAGTGGCAACTGGAATCTCCTCCTAACAGCCAGAAGGAACTGGCAAGAAAGCTTCTGGCTTCTCTTTTTATTCACATCTGTGAGTTCTGTATTCATCTGCAAATTTGCCTTAAAATAGAATTGTTTCTTCAGGCTTATAGGTAAAGGTGCAATCTGCTCTTGTATTTCCTATTCTAAGATTAAGGTATTTCTAACTTCAGTCCTTTCGTATCTATAATTAAAATGCTTCATGGTTCTAACTCTGGCTCTACCAGCAGAGGCAATGTCACCCATTTTATAATTTATGAGTATGCTGAAAGATTTAATTCCATTAAGCAAGATCATAAAAATCTGCTGTCTGAAGATATGATGCAGTAATTTGAAAGGAATTAAATATGCATTCCAGTTATAGCTAATAGAACGTGGGTAGCAACAGTTCTTCGCAGGCTATTAGGAATGAGCTTATACATCTTACCTTTAGAATTTTGAAACGCAATGGCATTATTCTACTGACAAACTGACTAAATTACCATGATGGCACTTGAGTTTTTTTAAGTCAAACTATTTTGCTCATGTTGGTTAGTGGAAGGGAATAATATTTTTATAAAAACGACAGAATGAATATTGGAAAGGGGGAATAGAACTCCAAGATATGTTGGAAAAATTTAAACTCTTCTTTCTTCTAAATAAATGTACAGTTCCTGATCCAGAGGCATCACACCCCAGGGTTCTAAGAGATTTTATAGATGAGATTGTTCAACATGTCTGTTCATTATTACGAAGGGAGAAATACACCAAAAGATTAGAACAGGGAAACATCATTCCACTAGTCAATAAGAAAAAGAAATGGATCCTTTACAGAGTGATGGATATGTATTCAAGTTGGTGCATGAATTGAGAAGGAATTATGAAAGTTTGTAAGCTCTTAGAGGAAGGAATGATCCATCGAATTCACCATGAGGTCACCAAGAAAAATCATAACAGATGATTAATTTCCTTGATAAGGGAGACTGGAGAAATTCTATACACACAGACTACCCAGACCACAGTATGTCACTTTTCTTCACAGCTATCCTTTAGTGGCATTTGACACAGTTGATTACTCTTTGATTACTTCTTTTTTTTAATTGATACATAGTCTTTATTTGATTAATTAAAACTTTGATGATTATGTGGCTTTTATCTTAGGTGAGCTGACTTATTAGATTTTTAATTTATATTTTTAAAATTGGAATATAGTTGGTGTATAGTATTATGTTAGTTTCCAGTGTACTATATAGTGATTTGACACTTACATACACTATGAAATGATCCCCATGATAAGTCTAGTAACCATCTGTCCCCATACAAAGTAATCACAATATTATTGCCCATATTCCTTATGCTGTATATTACATCCCTGTGACTTATTTACTATATAACTGGAGGTTTGTACCTTTTAATCCCCTTACCCTATTTCACCCCCCCATCCACCCCGCCTTCTGACAACCACCTGTTTGTTCTCTGTATCTATGAGTCTGTTTTCATTTTGTTTTGTTTGTTTTGACTTTAGATTCCACTTGTAAGTGAGATCATGTGGGATTTGTCTTTCTCTGACTGACTTATTTCACTTAGCATAATACCCTCTAGATTCATACACGTTGTCACAAATGGCAAGATTGCAGTTTTTATGGGTAATATTCCATTATCTATGCAAACCACATCTTCTTTAGCCATTCATCAATCAATGGACACCTAGGTTGCTTCCATATCTTGGCTATTGCAAATAATGCTGCAATGAACATTGGAGTGCATGTATCTTTTTGAATTAGTGTCTTTGTTTTCTTTTGGTATTTACCCAAAAGTGAAACTGCTGGATCATATGTCAGTTCTATTTTTAACTTTTTGGGGAACTTCCATACTGTTTTCCACAGTGACTGTACCAACTTACGATCCCACCCTTTTCTCCACACCCTCAACAACACTTTTTTGTTGTTGTCTTTTTTGATGATAGCCATTCTGACAGGTGTGAGGTAATATCTCCTTGTGGTTTTGGTTTGCATTTCCCTGATGACTGGTGATGTTGAGCATCTTTTCATGTCCTCTGTCCATTTTTAAATCAGGCTGTTTGTTTTTTTGAGTTGTATGAATTCTTTGTATATTTTGGATTTTAACCCCTTATCGGATATATCATTTGTAGGTATCTTCTCCCATTCAGTAGGCTGCTTTTTCATTTGTTGATGAGTTCCTTCACTGTGCAAAAGCTTTCTAGTTTGGTGTAGGCCTATTATTCTTATTTTTGCTTTTGTTTCCCTTGCCTGAGGAGGTATCAAAAAAAAAAATACAGCTAAGACTGATGCTGAAGAGTGTACTATGTTTTTTTTTAATGAGTTCTATGGTTTCAGGTCTTACATTTGAGTCTTTAATCCATTTTGAGTTTATTTTTGTATATGGTGAGAGAAACTAGTCCAGTTTGATTCTCTTACATGTAGATGTACAGTTTCCTCAACACCATCTATTAAAGCAGTTGTCTTTTCCCCATTGTATATTCTTGCCTCCTTTGTCGTAGATTAATTGGCCATATAAGGGTGGTGATTACTTCTTGAAATAACTCTTGTTCCATAAGTCTACAGAATTTTTTCTACTTCTGACTGCTCCTTGCAAACTTTACAGTCTTCTTTTCCATATAACCCATATAATCTATACCCTAAAAGCTAGTATTCCTAAGTACTTGATCATTTGGATGGTTTTACTATTTAAATTCCTACCGATTAGCTAGTGATTCCCAGAGCTATATCTGAGTCCTAGCCCTCTCCTCTTGGTTTTGCACAGGGAGCTCAAGCTCAACACATCCAAAATAAACTCAATTATTTCCCTTACATTTGCTCTCCTTCCTGAATTTCTTATCTCTATGAACTGTGTTGCTCAGTTAACAAAGTCAGAAAACTGGATATCATCCTTGACTAGTCTCTTGACAGACTCAATCCAACAAGATATATTTTTAGCAGAGATAACCACAAGATACTGCACTAAGATTCCCAAACCCCAAAAAGCATCCCAGCTGTGTAAGTGTACACATTGCAAGTCACACTTAACGGTGCGGTCTTATAGAAAAAAACCACTTCAAGTGCTTTTAGCTGATTTTTAAATTTAATATGCATCAGTAGTTTGATATGGCTGCTGGAGAACGTAATACTTTGTTAAACCGAATTAACAGAAGAAAATCTACAGTGAGGAATTGATAAGTTCAGTCTGCTCTTAATGTCACACTTGAGTCATATGGCAGGGAAGTAGGACTTGCTGTGGAAGAGAGCAGTCATGCTCACTCACTATGCAAGAAATGGCAGGACTATTTTACAGGGCATTAAAGATCAAATGACCTTCAATCCTTTTAAAATTTTATTTCCTCTTCCTGCGTTACATTTTAGATTTAAAATAATTACATTTAATAGAAATTCACTTATGTTTTAGATTTTAAAAGTAATCATTGTATTTTGATTTTATGCAGAGGTATATTTGAGTGGTCCAAGTGGCTACTGATAAGACTCTGTGAGTCCATTTGTTTCCTGATTTGGGATCCATGGAAAGACCTCTATATGTGCTATTGAAAGGAAGACAATTACATTTAGAGCCTTCCCTTCTTCCCTTCTTAACCCAGTTTGCCTGAAGGCTGGTTTGAGGTGTAGATGTAATCAATATAGACCACTTCCAGGTTGCCTCATTTCAGGAAAGCACAATAAATGGAAGGTACTGGGTTTGGAGACAGTCCTGGCTCATTTGCTCTTTATCCCCTTTTTGTGTCTTAGTTTCCTCATCTGTAGGAATAGGGGTACCTGCCTCAAGGGCTATTAGTCTTCAATGAAATGATACACCTGAAAGGACCTGGCATATAGTTCACATTAAACAAACACTGTTTTCTTTGCTTAATGGCCACAACAGCACTGGGAGAGGTGCGAGACAGTCTCCTAGTAGCAGTAGGAAGCCTGGAACCTGGATTACAACGCGTCATGGTTTCTCTTTGGTGCTTTGCCTCCTTCTGTGTTCCTTTCTCCTCACACTTTCCTTCCACTCAACCTTTATTTTAAAGATAGTGATTTAAAAAATAATGCAAATGCCTCATATATGGTCTCACTGCACATATTTGGACTATTTCTACTATAAGCAGGGCAACCGTTTGACTGTAAGGGAAAGACTGACTGAAATTATGAAATATGAGATGAGAAAAGTTGTGATGGGTGGGGTTGAGACGGGGCATAAAAAAAAGAAAATGGGAAGAATGTCAATTGAGTCAATGGATGAGAAGAGTCTGTTATAGGTCATTTAGGATGGGACAAATCTAAAGACAATAACATTTGGTAAGGTTAAGTACAGGAATCGCAAACAAGATTGATTGGAGCAGAAGGAAAGGCACTAGACAGGGAGACCCAACAGAAGGCTGATAGAATAATGTAGGCAGGGGATGGCGACAGCCTGACTGACGACATGGCTGTGGAAACGAAGACTGGGGGACAAGGTACACAGGATAATCTTCCACTGAGGGGGAGATAACAGATGAAGTGAATTATTATTTCAGACAACTTGCTTCTGACACACATGACAGACTCTGACATGAAGGAGGCAGCTTTTTGCAGACATGGTCTGGTCTCTCTTGTTTCCTCTTGCTACCCTGAACTCTTTCAGTTTTACCCTTTGTGCTCACTTGAAGGCTTCTGGGAAAGGCAAAGAAGTGACTCCTTTTCCCCCTCTGCCAATTTCAATGGGTTACCCCATGTGTCACCAGTCAGCCTGAAGCCATTATTTCCAGCATGTGGAGGGGCACAGAGACCAATCAGCCAATACAGGTCAGTTTGTATTATGTCTGCCTTGGGGCAAAATTGCATTGTCCCTGGTACCCAGGAGCTGAGGTCTGATTAATGGCTTCTATATTCAGTGCAGACCCACGGGGATGAAAAGGATTTGAAGGGCAGGAAGTCCAAAGTCAATTTTAGCTTTGGGATATAGTAAACTTCATTACTTTGTCACTTCACTTTTTTATTTTGGGGATTTTAAAAACATTTTCTTTCTTTAATTTTGTTGTTTTACATAGAAAAGAGATACATATACAGACAGAAGCTCAACACCATGACACGGTATATGAATAGCCTCATTGAAAGCCCATTTACCACAAAGCAGCGTCTAAAATGAACGAAACAATTTGGAGGAAATACTTCCACTAGTATTTATACTCAAGAAAATTATTTTCCTGCTTCCAAAGGGATAAACAGGTTATGTTTCACACATAGGCAGACACCTCATTTTGGGTAGCACTCACTATACAACCAGCATAGCCACTGGAGCAGGGCTCATTTTTAATGATGGGGTCCATAAATGAAGCAAAGCACTGATGTAGGCAATAGATTTGAGTGAAGGTGCTTCTCCTCCTCCTCTTTCCTCTCCTTATTCTTCTTGCCATTGTGATTTCAAGGGTTCTCTTGCCTAAGAAGGGAGGAGTTTCTGTTCCTTGTTTTCTCTACAATGTCTGATATGGCCATAAAGTAGAACTTCCAGCTTTGTGGGAACAAAAATACTACACAGGCACGTTTAGGCTTTCATAGAACACCTCATCATAGGATGATTTATATGTAGACAACAGTCCACAAACTTAAGTGTTCCCCTCAATAAGCCAAAAAGGGAAACAGCCAAAGATCACCGTTAAACACAAGACAATATGAACAGATACCTTATGAAAGGAATTCACCTTGCTGAGATGACAACCGTGACAGCAACTCCTTTGGTTCTACCTTTGAGATACCCTTTGTATGTTATCTTTCATTTTAATTCGTATTGTTTCTGTTCCAATGTAGGCCAGGTAGAAAAGTTCTAATTCATTATCTTTGGCAAGGAGCTTCAGACTAAAAGTGACAGAACGCAACTCAAAGTACTGTAAGCAAAAATAAGGAATATTACCATAAGGATCCAAGGTGAAGGGTGCGTTCCAGCCTCATGAAGGATGGGAAGCAAGAAGCAGCATGCTGTTAGGTACTCTTCCTTGTGCTCTTTTTTCAGGCCACTTTCTGTTTGAACCACCTTCTCAAGTTTCATGGGCTCTTTTTAAATTCTTTGTGTCTGTTTCATGTTCTTTTTGCAGACTTAACCTTTTCTCTGTCTTCCTGCATAAGATAGCTTACCTACTGCTCGCAGGCTAGCATATCCTCAGTTCAAGCAATCAATAGGGATGAGTATCTCTGAATACCAATGTCAAATACTCAGGAGACAGCAATTTATTCCTATCCCCTGAGTCATGTGTCCAGCCTGGATCCATTGCTATGGTCAGAGGTTGGGGAGGACAGAGTCACAGAGCATAAATTGCAAAGATTCACCCTCCTCCAATATGGAAGGATAGTTCTCGGAGTATATGCACTGACATCTCCAGAGATGCTTGCTACAAAAAAAAATTGAGATAAGAATCTCATTTCAGTCATTCAGCAAGCTGATGACACAATGAACATGGTGTTGGAGAAACAGAGTGTTGACCTGGGTAAAGGAGGTCTTTTTGGTAGTGTGATTATTGTTTTAACACTAGTTAAAAGTGTTTCAGTTAGTGTTTAAGTGTTTTTAATGTAAAAATTAAAGCACAAAAGAACAAGTAAAATTATATATTATGAAATGTAAAATTCCACCACTTTTGGAAATGCATAAAGTAATAAATAAAAATCACTCCTACCCCTCCAATACATTCCCTATGCCAACAGACACACACACACACACATACACAGGTGTGCATTACACAGAACATTGGGTAGTCGTTTTATGCATCATTTTCCATACTGATTTCTATGTAAGGGTGCCTTCTATAGGGCGTATTTAATGGTTTTGTCTTTTTCCTCCTTTATTCACACCCATCCTTGGTGCTTTACTGTATGTTCAAAATGAGCCCAACTATGCAGGCATTTAGGAAGAGATCGATATTGTGGGGGAATTAAAGAAGAGGCAAGAGCCTTGAATGAATGTAAAAAGTATGCTCTGAAGAAGGCAAATAACCCCTGACCGTTGAAAGCGTTGTAAGACGGTATCTCTCCCATTGCTTATATGCCCACTTCTGTCAGGGTAACAACCACCGTGGATCTTATAAAAGGACAATTTGCCTGCAAATTTACAGAGCTGTCTATTAAGACAAGATGACATTTTTGACTTAGATTTCTTTTTTAGAAATTTTGACTGGCTGTGACCAGACAATAGATTAAAGGAGAAAATGAATTTAGAGTCTCAATATGAGAGGCAGCAGCAGAAGGAATTAGGAAGCGCTTCCTGTGGAACATCTCGCATTATGGAAAGAGCTGGAATCCTTCTGTCCAAATATCCACTCAACATCTCTTTTTCAGTGTCCCACAGATACTGGAATGCCACCGTGTCCAACATTGAACTCACCATTCCACCAAGACGCCGCTCTTCACTCTCCGTGACCCACTTCATTAGGTGGCAGCACGCACTCAGCCCAACTGACCAAACCAGAAACCTGGGAATCATTCTTGACCCCTTCTTCTCCCTTACTGCCCAAACCCCTCCCCAAACATCCAGTTTGTCAGCAGGATCTGTAAGGACTAGTCCAGGACATTTATCATCTCTTGCTTGTATCACTGCAATCACCTACTAACCGGACTCCTGGCACAGAATATTAGAGCCTCCCCCCATACATCCTTTATACTCTAGCTAGAGTGATAGCTTCAAATAAATAAAAATGACTGTCACTTAGCTGCTTAAAATCATTTAGTAACATCCTGCTTCTCTCAGGGTAAACCCTCGAGTCCTTAAATGGCTTTCAAAAGTCTGTGCCTGCTACTCACACTTACTCACCAGCTTTTTATTCCCTCCCCCACCCCAGTCCATGCATCCTATACTGTACTCAAACTCCATCACTTTGTATTTTCCCTAACACTAGCCACAGTGTCTGGCACGAATCAGGTTTCAATAAATGATTTTTGACTAAGTTAAGGAACCAAGTATAGTGTACAGTTATCCTGATACTTAGTTTGAGCTCTCTCTCTCTCTTCTTCTTCTTTTTTTTTTACTATATTATTCTGCTAGTTATACAGAGCAGACTTCAGATTTTATGTATTTTTCCTGCCCTGTGTCCACTTTTCTGCTACCTAATTAGCATATTTCAGCACCAAAATAGTCCTACCTTTTAGGTCTTCAGTTTCAGGTTCATCCATCTGCATTTATCACCTCCATTCAAACAACAGTGAAGGGTTAGCCTGGAAACAAGGAATGAAACAAGCTCATCTCTTTGATCAAATCACATTATTATATATTATTTTCTATGTTTCCTGTGCTTTTGGAGCAGAAATAAGATCATTCTGATTTGAGCAAGTCCATGACTCCAATTGCCCCAGCCCATTTGTTTTCTTGGGAGAATATTGGTGAGAGCTGTCTTCCGAACTTGAGTTCAGACATTTCTGCATCTAATAACCAATTTCTACTACCTTTTCTTTGAGACTTGCTCCTAAGAAGGCCTGTGAGACTTAATGACTTCTTCCCTTCTCCTGTAGGAGTTCAATGATCTTGCAAATTATTGACTGATGGCGTATTATTAAACTTTTTTTTTAAAGATTGAAAATGTAAAATGGAAATGACTTTTAAAAGGCAATTCTTTTTCTTGCCTTCACAGCCCATGACCCTGACCAGCAACCATGAATAAGCGTGGCAGTGCAGGCTGCCCACTGCACTTTGCTGGGCTCTGCCTCCCTTCCCTCCCCACGCAACCTTCTCCTCCCTCCTTCCATGTTTATATGGTGCCTTCATCTCCCCACTGTCACTGCCTGCTGCCTTGCCTTTTCTCCTTGCTGCTGTTTCTTAATATGATGAATGGTGCGTGCCTGTGGTGTTTGTACGTGTTTGGGGAAGAGAAAAGGCAATGATAAAAACAGTATCTTCAACCTATAGGAATTTGCAAGCTAAGACAGAATATATGTTTTTCCTCGTTCTGGCACAGAAAGAAGACATACAATCTAGCATTATGAGAGCTATAAGGAACCTTAGAGCACGTCTGGATTCTCAATGGGGCAGCTGAGGCTCAGAGACGTGAAGTGACTTGCATAAGCCGGAGCACAAACATGCCACATTTTTACATACAGAGGGCACAGCAAATACCTGATGTTAATATGGCAAATGCATCTTTTAAGTCAAGGGATGTTTCTGAGAATGAAGGTAAGATGAACACATGATTAGAGACTGTGTAAATAGTTATGAGAGTTCCATTTCAAAGCTTGGGTTGAGGGTAGGGAGTGCAGTAAAATTCCTCCACTGTTTGTGCCCCTGTTAAAATGCCCATGGCTGCCCTACACTTGTTTTGATACTGTCATGAGCTCTGCAGAAATGGCAACCATCACACTTGGAATTTTCCCGAGAGGGCCTTGAGTTTCATAGAAGATGCTACGTACATACAAACAATGAAAGAATAAATGTATAAGTAGGGTGACTCCACATCCTGATTTGCCTAGGACTGTCCTAATTTATGCCTGTTGTCTGGGCATCCGTTCTGGTCAGTGTGCTCTTTCACAATTAACAATGTCCCGATTTGAACCCCCCAAATTATATGATCAGTCTATTTATGAGCCACAATGGAATGAGAAACAGAATCCTCAACTTAGTTTCAAGTCCTCTAACGCTTCAGAACAGGTTGCACTTCTAATCAGAATGTAAAGTGCCAAGAAACAATTTCTTATTAGTTGTCATAATCATAATGCACTTTATGCATATACATAATCCCTTCACTGGAGTCTCTCAGAGTGCTTTATGAAGCCTCACATTTGTGTAACATTTGTGATATTACTCCCAAATTACCGATGACATCTGTAGCAGAGAGGTTAAATGATCTGTGCAAGGTCACACATCAGTTTAGACAGTAGCAAACCTGGAAACATTCTGGGCATTATAATTACTTAACACTGTAATAGTCCTTCTCTTTGCAGAGTAATTTCTTACAACTCTATGAGCTGGGTCAGCTTTATTTTAAGTGGGCTATATTCTAAAACAGAACCAGATAAGAGAAGTGTAACAAGTATTGGCAAATATACTCTGTAAAAATAACTGTGGTCTTCAGACTGAGACACAATTTCTTTTGGTGAGGATTAATCATTCTTTGAAGCCCCTAGCTAACACCATTCTTCCGAGGACCCCACCAGACAACCTGCTCCCTGCTAATCCACACATAACCTCACCCCTGCTTTACCTAGATAAGCTAGACCACCAAGTGGAAGTAGGTTCAACTTCTTTCTTGCACAGATACACTCTGATGCATCTTAGTCCTTTCTTACCTCCTGGACAACTACAACTCATCCTGAAAGACTCAGCTATAGAAACCACTCATTTGATGACCCCAGGCTGTGTTGTGTGCCCCTACTCCATGCTTTCATTTAAGAGTGGAAATTAAATTTCAAGAAGTATTTTATGTATTATTCTGATATCTGATCCCTAAGAATCCTTCTAGGGCAGGAGAAAGCAAGAATCCTTTCCCATATTACAATTTGGTCTTGGTAAACCACTAATTCACAATATCACTATTAATTATGAATTATTTCTAGGCAGGAGTAAATTTGTATAATTATAATGTATATCTAATCTTATTAGATAAAGATCATTTGCAAATTGTGATGCCATAAAGCTCAGCTCAGGCAAAAATTTAACCAATTTAACATGAGGAAAATGTTTAAATAAATCAGTAGGTATATAAATCCTATCAATATACATTTGTTATCAAACACATGGAGGATGAAAAGGTTATTGTTAAGAATAATGACGACTCTGAGATTTTACCCTACTTGCAAGCTAACAAGTTAGCCTGCTACAATTTCACTGGTACTAACAGAGGACATGAGACTCTCGGATCAGAGAGAAAGGACTTTCTTACTCACGGCACAGCAAGCAGCATGAGCAACATGTTCACCTCAGTTCCCCTTGTCCTCCCGACGAGAACCACAAGAGTAACACAGGGTGGCCCACATCATAGATTTACATCACATCGGAGGAATCCCATGCTTAAGAAGCTCTAATCATCTCTAGCTGGCTGCAAGCAAACCTGTCTCAACTTACTCCAGAGGAAGACATTATCTTTGTAATATTGGACAGTAAAGAGACCTGCCATTGGCTCTGGAGGGAGACACTATCTCTATCTTCCAAAGATATCTGCTATACAAACATCTCTGAAAGGATAGTTCAGAACAAAGACAACCGGTTCCTCAGGTCGCAAAACACACAGAAATGCAAAGATTCATGGAGAATTGTCTCCCAGCAGTCATTTATTAATCATATTTTTTCAAGTTACTATTTTAAAACCTGAAACTATAGTCCAGATAACTTGGTTCTTAGCCGATCTCACCACCTAAGTATTTTTTTTTAAGTCTGTGGGCCCCAGTTGCCTTAGACAAGCTGTTTGTCAGTTACACTTTACATGATGGGTCCCCAGAACATTTAAATACTTGGTTTGCCTTTGGAAGGTCATATAATTCTCCTAAAGGCACAATATGGCTAATGGCTTATATTAGTGGCTCTGCATGGGCCATTCACTTTCATTCTGACGATGCAGCTGTATCGCTGGTTTCACTGAATGAATTGAAATTGTTAGTCAAATTGCTTCTTTCAAAGGTCATGTTTACACAACAGCTGACATTTTGAGAAGGCATAAATTTGGAGATATGGGTGGAGATGTTAGTTTCTTGTTATAGAAATCCCTTGGTCTAATGCAGATTTTGACAGCTTTTCTTTTAACAGGCTTGGTTCTACTGGATCAAAGGCAGTTTTTGATGCAAAAGTCTTTTGATGGGTTGGCAGTGGGTTTCTGTCTGCTTTGGGCCTTGTGTACTTATTTAAAGGACACAGAGGCACACCTTATTACCGATCATTTAATTACTTACATGTGCCATTTTCTCTCTTGCCTTGTGACTGGCACGTGCTCTTTCTTCTTCCTGGATCTTTCGAGCCCCTCTCCATCTCCTCTCCTTGACTACCTTCAGTTCATCCTACTGGTTTCAATTTTAGAGGCAACTTCCTCCATGAAGTCTACTCTATTCCTCCAAATCTGGAATAAGGTTCCTTCCTCGATAATGTTACAGGCCAATCATCCTAACCTACATAATAGCACTGATCACATTTTCATGTACATTTTTACTTGTCTGAATTACCTGTTGGCCGTTGAGCTCCTTGAGAGCAGGGTACATAACCATTTTACTTCTGTATCCAGAGTAATTAGCACAGTGCCAGACACAGAGTAGATAATTACTGTTGAATTGAAAAGAAATTATGAAGATCAATTTAGATAATGTATACACCTTGAAAGCTTGTTCAGCAATCCTAGTAGGTGTTCAAAAAAGCTTCCTTGAACTGAATTAAATTGAAGTGGTTATGATCAATTTAGATAATCTATGTAAGGTATTGAGAACAATGGCTTGTACTAATATGTATAATCATTTTAATACCTTTGTGGGGCCCAAACACACTGAATTTTAAAAGACTTTTAAAGTAATTTTGCTTTGAAATTATTTGTCTGTAAATAATTCATTTACTTGGGATTAACTGATTTTTCTGCAATCATTATACATACTTGGAAATTCTCCCATTTGAAAGAGAAGATCTAACTCATAAAATTTTTTCAAGTGCAATTAAAATTTTATGAATACTAAATTTAACAACTAATGAAGTTGACTTAATACTACATTCTGTGGACATTTAATGAAGCATTTAATAATATTGATTTATAGTTTTGTCTTCTTAATTGGGTGCCAAGAGTTTTGATTTCTAATGCTGTGAACAGATTTTTTTAGGTCCTTGAAAAGCTGATAGGGCCTGGGCACCTTGCCTATAGTGACTGGTAAATAAAATCATCCTGCATGAAAAAGCACTCGGTAAATGTTTACAAATCAGAAGAAGGGAAGGTGGCAGAAACAGGTGTATGATTTTGACTCTAGGCGTTTATGGCTAAAGAAAAAATAATCTCTATTGACCATACTTGTGGAAGACCTTTGAAATTAGTTATTTCTATATTATAAAAGTCTGTATATAGTTTACCTAGAGAACTGTCTCAGTTTTTCTTAGATAAGTGTTTTTTTCTTTTTCCTAAAGTTCTATGTCTTATCTTTACTAGTGAGCCCAGCCACCAACTTGATGCTTTATGTAATTGTGTCTAGCATAGGTTTTGTCTAATATTGGCAGGTCCCCAAAGACTAGAAAAGCACATTATATGTGTATGTTACATGAAATAATGAATGAATTTTACTGTGAGATTTTGCTACTTTTGCCATATCCTGAAATACATAAATTTGTGCAATGACTTTTAAACCAAAAAGATACATGATGGTACAAAAAGATGCAAGTACTTATACTTTAGGACCCTGTGGATGAATATTAATTAAAAATCACTGGCATGTTATTTTTGCTTGATTTTATAATTTTCTTTTATATGAAACTGAATCATATTCTCACTGAAATTTATTAACAAAATGGTGCATGTGGAACACAGGAAATAGAATTGTCATCTAACTTCTCATTGTAGATGAATTACTAACACTAACATAGTACAGCCTAATCCTGAACTTGCTGGAATACATTTTTGTGGCTGAAAACATAGAGCTTTGGTAAAAATCAAGGAGACTCTAGTGAAGGATAAGATACTATCACTGTCTATGGTGACTCTTAACTACAAGTCTATAAACCAAAGGGTTATCTTTTCATAAGAATTTGAGAGAAGGATCAGTCATATTTCTGGTGATTTGAGTGAAGTCTTCTTAGAAGATGTCTATGTGTACTTCTTTACTGTGAATCTGTTTAGGAGAGAGAGTTCACGGACAGATAAATCTCTGCTCCTAAGTCCATTATTCCCATTTAGCTTAGTTATTCTACCCAAAACTCCATCAGTTGGGGATTCACTCAGGTTTCCCACAACTTCTCCTTAAAAGCAAAAATGCTTGTGAGAGGGACAAAGACTATTAGGCTTTCAGACCTTCCAGTACATATCACTGATATGATTGCTTCCACTTAGAACTCAACTGTGCTGAGAGAGAACTGACAACTCTGGGTGGGAAACAAGTTGGTCATTTTAGAGCTGGAGCACAGTATGAGATAGGGCCAATAAGAGTGGACTGCAGCATGTTTCCCACAAGTATAATGTTAATATGACACTTTAATTTACAGATTATAGATAATTACATTGTAAAATTTTTATGTTGCTTGCTTTTTAAGTGAAATATCAGTTAATCCTGCATTTATTTACTACATTTAGTTGCTGAGTTCTAAAAGAAACCACTACACCAGAAATGAACACAACATTGTAAACTGACTATACTTCAACTAAAAAATAACTAACTAGACAAATATTATATGATGCTACTTATATGTGGAATCTAAAAAATAATACAAATCAACCTATATACAAAACAGAAACAGATTCAGAGACATAGAAAACAAACTTACGGTTATCAAAGGGGAAAGGGAGGTGGGGGTATAAATTAGGAGTTTGGGATTAATAGACTACTGTACATAGATTAGCAACAAGGTTTACTGTATAGCACAGGGAACTATATTCAGTATCTTGTAACAGCCTATAAAATAAAATAAAATTTAAAAAGAGAAAAAACTAACGAAATAAATGATAAAATACCTTTGTGTGAGAAAAAAGAGTGGAATGCTGCTGTGTATATGTTGGGGTGGGGGGGTGGGAGTGGGGGAAGGCAGTTTGGGACAACATGAAGAATCTCCTACTGCCTGACGAATGAGTCACTAGGTGGTAATGAGGAAGGGGTATGTAGAAAGAAGTGGAAAGATGACAGTGACAGCTTTTGTCTACTTTGAAATTTGACTTAGTGCCAACCCCTCCTATTGCATAACCCACTTGTATCAAGGAGAGTATCACTGGTGTAATAGTGCAAGTATGTTAAGGATTAAATAGGTTTTGTGGGTTAGCATGGGGGATGCTGGGGTCAGTGACTCAGATCACCTCCTTCTCCGTTTCATGATTGAAATACTCATTTCCCCAGCTTCTGGCAGTGTTCGCCAGCTGATGGCTTCCAGCTGACTCCCTCCTTGGGATCTGGCCTTGAACAAAGATCATTTCATCCAAATCGCTCCATCTCCCTAAAGTCAGCTTGCATGCCATGACTGGTCAGTGTGGACCTATAAAGGCCCTGCCCCCTTGTCTCAGTTTGAGAGAATTCTGAGCAGCAGCCCAGCTCCGCTGCTCCCCACGGGGTGAGCGGAGGCCTCTGCTGTGACTGCACCCCAATTCAGCTTCTCCCTCCGCCCGGTCCTGTCTTCCTCACGCCTCCCCCACAGACGTTCATCCTGCTTCTAAATAAACTTCCAGCAGCACATTTGTGCCTCAAAGGCCATTTCCCCGTGAACCCAACCTTCAACACTTAATTTGAGAACTTCACTACTTATAGCTGTATTTTTAAGGTGAAATGAATTTCAGGGTTTGAACATAAAGTACAGATAATCTTTTGACCCGCAATCCATTTGTTTGTATTTTGGAAAGACAAACTCCTGGACCTTAGATCTCTTCCAAGAGTATATAAAACTTTTGTATTAACACATTTGATGAGCATGGCCAAACTGTTTTCAGTGTAAAGCTCTGTAAAATTATCCTTATCAGTTTCTAGTAGTTTCTTTTCTATAACCATAGATCTTATTTCTTCTGTTAGCCCCATTTCCTTTGCCTTCTCTAATGCAGGCCATACTATCAGCCCTAATTACATTTATTACATCAGTTTCACACTGATGCAAGATGCGGTGTTCAATGAGCACCTGTCAGTGATCGAATCTTCTCGCCTTCCCTTTTCAAGCCTTTCTAAGCCTTCCCCTCCACGTCTTACCCCACTGCTTCTCACAAGAATTAAAATCATAAAAATATTAACTAACATCTGTTCCACCTTGGATCAAAACCTGAGGTCTAAATATAAATGTATATTAGCATTAGGGAACATATAAAGGAAGGAAGGAAATAGGAGGAAAAGAAAGAAATTTTCCAGAGAGACAACTACTGCAATCCACACACCACACTTACACGAATTTAATAAAATGTGAGACTGTGTACAACAGAAATGTGCATGCTAATTATTTCACCAGTTGGGTTCACAGTAGGAATTCTAGAGATTGCAAGGAAGAACAAATACTAAGAGAGCTAGGATGATTTTCTTTTCTCTTTGTGTTACGAGAAGAAACAAAGTCAATAAAATATACCCCATAATTTTTTAAATAGGGTTCTGTGCTGCCTCATTTTTTTTTTCTATTTCTCATGAAGAAAAGGCATGGGATGACATGAGCAAATTGATTTAAAGTCATATTAAGTTTCATGTTATTGTACACTCATGTCATCACCTTGTGTCTATTTGTACTACTTTGAGGAATTCAGCATGTTGTAAGAATTAAGCTGATTTGCTTTTGCACACAAGTTTGTTTGGTATTTAATTGCTGTTGAGGAGACTGAAATGACGACATGTCACAAGATGATCATTTACTGAAATCTGACATGATCTAGCACGCAGAGAATTCAACAGGTTTATTTGTGAGTTTGGAACCATGGTTATCAACAGGCAGGCCAGATGTTTTATGGGCTAAAAAGAGATACCATGGCAGTGTTAGTGAAATCATCTAAGTGAGAACACCCACACTCCCACACTCCCTAGTTGTAATGGTGAGTGAGGATGCTTTGGTTCCATGTTATTAAGACAGGCACTGAAAAAAAAAAATCCTACTCACATCTTTCATTCATAATACAGCACAGAGGAATAATGTTCAGTCTGAACTCTGGATGCAAAGTAGAGAAGGATAGCTATGCTATGGCATTAACTCAAATGAATGGTAGTTTAAGTGGGGCTGAGCAACATAAAGGCAGGAATATATGCATATTCAAATTTCCCATCTGCACCATCTTCTTACACTTGAGGCATTTCAGCTCGCTTATTACCCAGGAACATTTTAATGAGGTGCTCACTCTCAGTACCTGAGCTAATTTGCTTTTCCCCAAAGACTACTTTTGATATGATTCTAAAAGAAAAATAAGAGAGGGCTGAATATTTCATTGGTATATTTCAGGGGAAAAGCCCTCTCTGTTCACGAACCATCTCAATAGGCGTAGATCTGTTATTGGCTAACGTGTAAGATGAATGCATGTGTCATTAAAAAGAGACACTTTAATTAGAAATAAGTAATATAAATAAGATAGGAAAACACATCTTCAAAATATCAGTTTTTATTGTTGGCTTGTTGATGTGGAAAGACTACAAAATGGTGGATAGTAAAAGATAGAGGTATAAATAAAAACAAACATATAAATCATGTCTTCCAATTATTTTATATGTAATACTAAACTTACACATTTTCAGAGCATTCAGTAAACTAATTAAACCATTATGTTTTTCAATTACATATTTTTAGACAGAGACAAGAATTTGAGAATTTTACCCCATAGCCTACCACACTCACCTCATCATAGGGAGAAAAATGACTCTAGTAAGCTACGAGCTTGAATTTTTGTAAAAATTATCAATTTATATACTGTGGAATAACTGTATATAATAAATACTTTAGAATATCAAAAATGAAAGATTTTGGAACGTAAGTATGATTAATGTCTTTGCATGTTAAATTAAAATGTACAGACTTCTTAAATGAAAGCTATACTCATTACATGCATGGCTTTTTCTTTCAAAATTTCCATAGATAAGAAGTATTTTCCCACATGATCTCACGTATAATACTAAAGTGTTCTAGACCTCAGTCTCCTCCTGTGTAGAATGGAAAATTTGAAAAATATTTGTTAACCTACTTTCATGTTTAAGACATACACGATTCTGATTCTTTAATCTTGATGTTTTTGCTTTAAGGCAAACATTACATAACTAATGGATAAGCCCAGTGTTTTATTAAGATGCCATTGTTATTGTGATCCCAGTACTGCTGGGAGAGACCACACAAAAGGATCCCCAAACCATTTTCCAACTTCTATCAATATTAATTCAGCAAAGAGAATGCTTTTGTAGAAGGAGCATTGTTTGTGGTGGTTCAGAGCCATCAGAACCCTTAACTCTGGTCAATTTTTTTGTTTTTGAGAAAAGGTGTGGACATCTTTATTGCTTTTGGGAGGGTTTATATATAAACATAAATTACATATGTAGAATTATATAATTGTAAAGAGTGCTACAAGGGAATTTAAGGATGATATAGTACACATTCCTAATTTTATAGACAGGGAATCTGGGGCTCACAGATATTAAGTGAATTGCTATGAAACCAGTTGATGGCAAATAGGACTAGTTTGGTATTTTTTCAAGACACAAATGCCAGGTCCTTGTGGCTTGAATTTGAGTTCACCCTAAGAAATGTTTCAAATTGTTTGTTTTGCTTACCTTAATTCAGAGGCAACTTATCTACATTGCCAATATCCTTATTTTAAGGTATGCTGACAGTTTACTGGCTTTGGTCACTATATAGCACTTCAAGTTGAGACACCAATGATCTACCAGACAATTGTGTATGCTGCGTATTTTTGCACCAGATCATAAAATATATTCTTCATCCATTCATGTATGCATTAAGTGCACATTTATTTTGAGTGCCTCTTCTGTACAGTAAAAAGGTACATACATTTCAGAAGCAAAGAGATTTCCAGCACTGGGCCCCAAATTATAGTGCTAAACTTTAAAGGAAAGAAAAAAAACACAGTATGTTTCCAATCCCATCTATTTTTATGCTGTGAACACTCTTCTTGTACTATGTCATTAAGACCTTGTGCCTTAAAACTTCAAAAGGAGCTTACTGCAAGCAGTATTTTACAACTTTATTTTACATTTCCTCCCGGTTCACCTTCCAAAATACACACATACATCATCACTGTTGGGCACCATCCCATGGGACAGAGGACACACAGGTGTAATGCTTCTTGCCCAACACAGAAAAAGGATGGCAAAAGAGGTCATGAGGTCATCTCAAGAATGAAACCAGATGAAACAAAACAAACTAACTCTTGTTTTCTTTTAAACAAAGCCTCCCGGGTGTTTTTCTAGCTACAGAGAGAATCCAAAACATTAAATAGTTTAGCACTGTTTTTTAAAAAAAAAATACTTCTTTCAAAACGTCTCTCCCTAGAAGGTGAAAAGCTAGTCTGACTCCATGTTAGCAAGGAACTTCAGAAGGCAATTATTCAACTCAATCACAGGGTATATCCACATTGGTGACTTTACAATGTAACTTCACAATCAGTTTTTCTTCAGGGCTCCCAGAAACTCAAGAATGAGTAGAAAAACAATCAAGCCTAAGGTACAGACTATTTTAATAACAGAGGAGCTGTCATTTGTTGAATGCCTATGATGTATCAAGCTTTCTGCTGGGCATTTTCATATATTATCTTCTATCTTTACAACAAAACCACAAAATTGGTATTTTACTCTTATTTTCCAATTGAGAAAACTGAGGCTCAAAAAGTAAAGTTATTTCCTCTAGGCCACAGTGGTATAGCTGAGATCTGAAGCCGTGTTCATGTTACTCCAAAGTTCATTCTTATTCCACTGGGTAACCTTGTGCTAAATGTATATAGCTCTGAATATTTTTTTTTTCTTGGCGGGAGGGGATGAGCAAATTTATTCGCTATGTCTCAGCCCTTTAAACTTCTCCATGACCTTAAGCATCTAAACCTGTCTTTCATAGTCCATAAACCATTCTTCCAGGCTGAGAACCAATTTATCTGGGCCTGGAAATTTGAGCTCCCTTCAAAAAGTCAGGTACTCCCTATCTCCTCACTTACCTTAGATTTCAGTTCACTTAAATTATTATGTTTGTTCTACTATTTCTAGTTTGAATAACCTTGAATGAGGTGACCAAAGCACATTACAAGGTTGAACATTTCTGGTTTCTTTCCAATCATGTAGTATTTCCCATCAATGATTTCCTCCTGCCATCATTGGATGAGGTGCTACAAACACCACTGACTATTGACCTCAAAGACTGGAACAACTGATAAGCATTCTGATTCATCAACCATATTCTTTCCTGGGGAATACATCAGAGATAAGCCAGCTATTTCAGGGCATTTGATTTTTTTTTCAAAACTTTTAGCACAGGTAATGATATTTCTAACACTGGTGGCACTTTATTGGCCATGGAGTGTCTAGTTTTCAAATAATTCAGATTTTTTTTTACAAAATTATAGGCATATTGACCTGTATGCAATGCACTATATATGCTTGTATTTTAGGTATATGTTTACGAGAAGAAAACCTGAAATTGATTCTCACCAGCAAGTCCTCTCAGGGTCAATCAGTTCACCTTTTCAGAAATATAAACATAAAGCATGTTTAGCACCTAAGAAGTTCAGTTTTCCTTTAGGCTATGCTCTAAATAGGTAGTGATTCTGGCTATTCTAATGTTTAACTCTTCTCCCATCTATCATTGTACTGCCCCTTGGAGAGTAACCCCTTCTAAAATATCACAGTCTGGACTCTTTCATTATATAAAAAAATGTTCTCTCAAGTGTTATTATATTTGATTTCATTACATAAGTCTTTGAAAATTCTCCTTTGGCCAAATCTTTTCCTCGAGAATGTTAATTTTCTTCCACAGTATAAATCAGTTTGAGAATCACCATGTGCTTGAATAAAGTAAATAGTAGAGCAATCAAAATACCAAAGTTTGTACTTTGGTCAATGAGCAGAAGAAATATTGTCCAGAAGTAAAGTAAGAGAGCCATGGTATGAGGATGTTAGACCTTGGAGATCATCTCATCTTGCAGACAAGGAAATTAAGGACAAGATAGATGAAATGACTCACTCAAATCACAGGGTGAATTTATTACTGAGCCATGAAGCAAACATATGTCCTATGAAAGCTGTTTATCCTACTATGTCACTTACTCTTGACACTCACTGTGCACTTAAAAATACAGATGTCTGGGCCTCAATCCCAAAGACACTGATTCAATTTGTCTGGAGTGAAAGCAAGAAATCTGTATTTTTTAAGCAAAGAATAAGAACTACTAAAAGATATCATGGTGCCTCTCTAAAAATATAAACATAAATCACTGTCTTTGAGGCTATGATGGAAATGTCTGTTCTCCATAATGAGTCTAATGAGACCTTCTCTTGAGTAAGTACGCTGGAGGAATTACTACACAAACGGCATGGTTATAAAAGGATGTTGGGGTGCTGTCCCAGACACTTAAGTGACCAGCCTTTTGTTGACGATGAAAGGCATTCTGGCTTCATGAATCTCCATATTTTGTAGAAAATCACTGGTTATGCTTTATATCATCTTCAGGAAGCCACTGCTGAACCTCCCTTTTCCCAGTCATGCTTAGATGCCCCTCCTGTGTGCTGTCAGAGCACTCTGTGTTCACATGTACCATGGCAGTTACCATATTGCATGGAATTGAGATTTTTGCCCGTTTCTCCCACTAGACCATGAGAAACTTGAGGGAAGAAATCAGTTATACATGTTTGCATTTCCGGCATTTAGCATATTTTCTAGGAGAGACTAGATGATCAATAAATACCTCTTGAACTGAACTGAATTTGGAGTCCCAAAAACACAATGATAATGACTTTAGCAAAATAAGAGATGCTGCCAATTCAGAATAGTTAAAGATGATGGAAAAGAGAGCCTGGTGCTGAAAGGACACAAGTGCAGATGCCTCTTCTATCCTCATGAGGAAAGGATAAGATGTGTATCATGCCCTTGTACCAGTGAAGTTTACATATATGTCTCATTACACGCTCACAATAACCTTCTGAAGTAGTTTGTTATCACTTCTAGTTGATGTACAAGGAAACTGATGCTTAGAGAAAGCAGCTAACTAACTTTGATGGGTTAACTAACTTACCCAAAGTCACCCAGATAGTGAATGGGGGCAGATTTTAAATTCAGGCTTTTTGGTTCTGCAACCCTTGTTTTCTTATTGTCTTTAACATTTCATTTTTTATAAAGTTCATTTATCATTCACGCTTCCCAGCACTAAACTCCAAGGAAAAATAATTCATTTAACATCCCCATTGTCAACCAGCTTTTTAGCCTGTGTCTTACAATGCTGAATCTCCAGGGCTTTGAGTAGATTGGGATATAATAGGTGCTTAATAAATATGTGTTGAAACAGTAACGAATGAGTAACTAATACTTTGCTCTTAACTGACAGGGATACTTGCTCTTACTAACGCTTACTCCTGTCTATCACATCCCCAAATAGGTACAAATTTCTTACATAGAGTTTGTCACCAATGAGACATGTTAAAGTAGTTGAAAACCTCATCCTGTAAATTACAACTTTGCTCTTCAGATCTTCAGATGTTTCTAGTCTTAGACTGTTAAGAGCCAGAGAGGAGTTACTGAACTCTCAATCAGTGCTTCTTTGAAAATAGAATTCTGGTGCTTTATTGTAAGGAACATCAAGGAGATCTTGTCACCCTAGTGTGAACATCTCATTGAGAGCTCATGTTGCTCTGGTTCCCCAACATATTTAGACCTTCCTCTACAGACTCAAAAGTCAGGTCGGTATCAAAACTGCCTGGCTGAACTCTCCAGGGCCAACATCAGTAGCCGGGTTAACACCCATCTACCTCTCCCACTGGGCTTTTGTCCCGATTTAGTAGTTGGTCTCTGCTCTGCTGCAGCTATGTGACTCCCTTCTTGACTGACCACTTGTTGCAAAGGACCAAGAACACTTTTCATCCCCAGAAAATGGCCCATCAAGAGCCTGTTAAGATATTAGGCATTGGCCAAGTAGGCTGGAATTCCAGGCTATTATTTTTCTTTGAGAGGAAACTGAATAATGAGCTCCTGAGGGAAAAAACTGTCTTACCACCTCTAAGGAAACTTCTGTAACGCAGGGGCTCCACAGTAGCCAGGAATCATCGGGCACATGGGATTCTGAATTTGGATAGCAGCAGAGAGTTGAAGGTCAGTGCAAGAGGCAACGTGTGACCTTAACAGTTGCCGCAGGATCATGAGAACACAATTTAAAATTCTGACTACATTCCAAGCTCCACAAGATGCAGACTGAGAAATGAAGGACAAACTGGGATAGGGAGCATCACTAGTGTATGACCTGCTTCTATTGATACTGGCTCAGACACTGAGATGGGATGATTCTGCAGTTATGGTCAATTAGTAGGCAGAGCGCTGGTGGGGAGGTGTGGAGTTTCGAATCAAGAGAAAAGAAAACAGGCACTGACTAAGGCTCCATGCTAGTGTAAACCTAAGAAAGCTCTTGGGTATAGGGGCTTTTCTCCTTGCTTACTGACTCTTTGGGATGCTAAGTCTAAAACATATTTTTATGTCCACGATAAGGGGGTGAGTGAGGAAGGGCAAGACAGCTGTTTGGTTTGGCATTTAAATAAGGAATTACAGAGCTTCTATTTCTTCCCAAATAGAAAAATAAACAAATATGTGTGGCTTAGGAATTAGAACTTATGTAGGCTGCCTTAAGCCTTTTCTGGAATGATACAGAGAATAATAAACAAAAATATAATTGATCACATTCAAAATCTCTTCTAAGGAAGAAAAGGATGAGAGGAAATTTAAAAGGTTGAACTTTCATATAGTGGGTATGCTAAAGAATATTTATAAAAATTTTTTTTCATCTGAATATAGAAACAAATCTTTGACAAATAGAATTATTTTAATTTTAAAAATAAACCAAAATCTGAAGTTTTTTCACTACAAAACTACATTAATAAAGACAGTGTAGTACTAGTATAAAGATAGATATATAGGCCAATGGAATAAAATTGAAAGTCCTGAAATAAACCCATAGGTTTATGGCCATCTGATTTTTGACAAAGGTACCAAAATATTTCAATGGGGAAAGAAAAGTCTTTTTACCAAATGGTAGGGAGACAACTAGATATCCACAAATAAAAGAATGAAGTTGGACTCTTATCGTCCATACACAAAAATTAACTAAAAATGGATTGAAGACCTTAATATAAAGGCTAAAACTATAAAACACTTAGAAGAAAACATAAGTGTAAATATCCATGAATGTGCCTTAAGCAATAGTTTCTTAGATATGTCAGCAAAATCAAAATCAACCAAAGGAAAAAGCAGATAATAAATGGAACCTTATAAAAATTTAAAACAATTGTGTTTCAGAGAACACTCCATAAAGTGAAAATACAACTCACAGAACAGGAGAAAACATTTGCAAATAACATATTTGATAATAGTTCAGTATTCCAAATATGTAAAGACATCTTATAACTCAACAATAATAACAAAAATAATCCAATTAAAACATAAGCAAAACCCTTAAATAGATATTTCTCCAAAGATGGCTTTTAAATGGTTAATAAACACATGAAGGATGCTAGACATCATTAGTGATTAGGTAAATGTAAATAAAAATAAAATGAAATACCACTTTACACCCACTAGGATGGCTAGAATCAAAAAGACAGACAGCAACATGCATTCATGAGGATGTGGAGAAACTGAAACAGTCATACATTGTTGGAGGGAATGTAAAATGTGCAACTGCTTTGGAAAATAGTTTAGCAATTGCTGAAAAAGTTAAATATAGTTACCATATGACCCAACAATTCCATTCCCAAGAGAATTGAAAACGTATGTTCATACAATGATTTTTACACGAATGTTCGTAACAGCATTTGTTCTTAATACTCAATAAAATGGAAATGACTCAGATGTCCATCAACTGATGGACAAATGAAATGTGGCATATCCTTTCAATGAATTATTATTCAGCAATGTCCTTTAGTTGAAGGAAAAAAATGTGATATATTGTTTAGCAATGAAAAGTAATGAAGTACTGATACAGGCATTGAAAATGAAAAGAACTAAATATGGATACAAGATCCCACATGGATGCACCTTGAAAATATTATAGGTGAAAACTAAGTGAAAGAAGACAGTCACAAAAGACCATTTGTTGTGTAATTCCATCTATATGAAATGTCAGAATAGGCAAATGCATAGAAACAGAAAGTAGATTAGTATTTGACAGGAGCTGGAGTTGCTTTTGTGGGGTGTTTAAAAGATTCTGGATAGTGGTGATTTTTCACACTATGAATATACTAATAAGCACTGAATCATACACTTTAAAAGGTTAAATTTTATGCAATGTGAATTATATTTCAATAAAGATGTTATTAGAAAATATTGATGGCTCTCTGTAAACCTTGCCAGGAAATATAATGCATTCAGAATGGATCTTTGAATTTTTCAGAAACATTTCTTCATCCAAAACATTTGCAAAGTTTTCTTTTCACCCATCTGGTCCAAAGGAATATACATACATACATATATATGTATGTATGTGTGTGTGTGTGTATGTGTGTGTATATATATATATATATATATATATATATATATATAAAACCAAGGGGAAAAAATCCAGCACTTACAGAAAATTAAATGAAAATGAGAAGTTTTGTGTAATAACTAGGACTGTCTTGTTATGAGCCACAGAAAAACCAAACTTGTTCATTTAACTTTTCGTGTTTCAAGGTCCCATTTGTGTTAAAGCAGTTGAGTCTGGTAACATAACTTGGCGTAACAGTCACTGGATACTTCAGAGACCATTTAGAGGAAACTTTTTGTATTTTTAGCCTTTTATCTCAAAATGGAAATTATTTCAATGCTCCCTAAATCAGCTGGCTTTGTGAAGTTTCAGAGATGAAAGCAAAACACAAGAAAGAGAAAGAAAAAAATCATTCTTAGAGATGCAAGGGTCTTTCAGAGCTCTGGAGGCTGAACGGGGCTGTGTGTGTGTGTGTGTGTGTGTGTGCGCGCACGCATATGCATACAAAAGCAAAGGAGTGAATGCTGAAGCTACAAATCTCAGAAAATGGAGACTTAAAAAGATAACTTGGCAGAGCAGCATAAAAATAATGTCAGAGGACCTGAAATATTCATATTTCTACCTTTCTGGAGGAACCTGTAAATGTTCCCAAAGAAGTTGATCATTGAGCGTCACAGAACCAAGGCACAAAATGTCAGGAAGTTTCATAAATAGCAAGGGCCTATCATTTTCTTTCTGACTTTTTAAAACAAAGATGAACAAGACATAGGACATGTTCTTTTCTTAACAGCTTTATTGAAGTATAATTGATATGTAATAACCTGCAATAGTTGTATTTAAAGCGTTCAAATTGGTAGGTTTTACCATATGTTCACGCCTATAAAACCATTATCAAGACAGTCAAGACAGTAACAAACCAACAAATCCAACATCCCAGAAATTTCCTAGTGCCCTTTTGCAATCCCTCCTTAGCCACCCCACCCTACTTTCCATAACTCCCCCTCCTGCTCCCAGCAGCAGCTGCTAATCTGCATTTTGTCACTGTAGGTTACATTGTATTCTCTAGAAATTTATATAAATGGAATCTTGCAGAATCTACTCTTTCCTTTCTGGCTTCTTTTATTTGTATTGAGATTCATATGTATTGTTATGTGTTTCAATAATTCATTTTTTGTTGCCTATATCACAAACTTTTATCATTTTACCTGCTGATGGACATTTAAGTTGTTTTCAGTTTTGGGCTACTGTAAATAAAGCTGCTATAAACGTTTGTATATAAGTCTGTGTGGACACGTGCTTTCACTTGGGGGTTAATTAGTTTTTGAAAACTTACCAACTATTAATATGGCAATCAATTTATTTTGACTCGAAAATAGTATATTACGGGTTGCTTATTTTTTTTTAACTTTAGGATGAATTTCTTTCCTTTGAAGTTATAAGTTATATAAAAGCTTTGTCACAAAATAACAAAACTACTGTTGTCTGAATTAACTCTATGTAATAATCTGTCAAATCATCAGTAGTACAAATATATAGCTGCCTTGTCAACAACTGTAAATTAATGCATTTTATTTTAATATATATTTTATGTTAATGGTAGGTACGTATCACTAAATGGTCAGCGATCTTTTCCCTTTACACTCTTAATTTCCTATCTTTTTCCCTTGAGATATATAATCTGTTAAATAAGGCAAAATTATTTGAAATTAAATTTTTTTGTGTGGAACCACAAAAGACCCCAAATAGACAAAACATTATCTTGAGACAGAAGAACAAAACTGGAGGCATCACACTTCTTGATTTCAAATTATATTACGAAGCTACAGTAATCAAAACATTACAGTACTGGCATAAAAACAGAACTATCGACCAATGGAACAGAATAGAGAGCCCAGAAATGAACCCATGCGTGTATAGTCAACTACTCTATGATGAGGGCACCAAAAATACACATTACTGGTGCTGGGAAAACTGGATGCATACATGCAGAAGAATGAAATTAGACCCTTAAGGAAAGGGTTTTGGAAAACATTTAATGATTTTTCTATCAGAAACCTATTGAGGCTCATTTCCCATATCTTTTCTTCCTTTTACCATGACAATACTTTATAAGATACTGTCCAATGCAGCCCAAATTAATATATTGTGAGATCTTTTTGTGCCTTTTCATGAGGGTTTGGGATGCCTGAGACCAAAGATACCTTCACAATGTCTGCTGAATAAAGGAAGGGGGGAATGGTAAGAATTGTGTAGCTCACATCCGTATATTAGTATTAGTACATCTTTAAGCTTTTTTGGGGGGGGTAACTAAGTCTATTTATTTGTTTGTTTGTTTGTTTCTTTGATGGTGGTACTGGGGATTGAACCTAGAACCTCATGTATGCTAAGCATGAACTCTACCACTGAGCTATACCCTCCCTCCCAGTATTGGTACATCTTTAAAGGAAGCTCTTAATAGATCTTTAATAATAACATTTTATACTTACTGTCTTGTGAGAAACTTCATGTATGTTATGTCATACTGTGCTACAATCCTCTTGAAAATCTCATGGGGTAGGTAATAGTATTATCATCTTTTTACAGAATGCTTAAAGGCTAGAGCAGTTAAATAGTTTGCTCTTAATCACATGGCTTGGAAAAGGTAGAGTAGGAATGGAACCTGGATTTGATAAACTGCATGGGTCATTCTTGAAGGAAGGGGATAATATTTAAACATTTACTATAGGTAAGAAACTCTGTTAGGTGCATTATAAAACTATGTCAAAATGTAATCATCATCATACTCCATGAAGTAAGAACCATTATGACCTCCATTTTATATTTCTGTATATTTCTATAAGGAAACCAAAGTGCAAAGAGGTTTAGTAATGCATCCAGTGTTATATACACTGGGAGCAAGCAGAAGCCCAGGAAGATAATCTGGATTTTCTTAGCCCTAGTCTAATCTTCTTTCTTCTGTGCCACATCTTATGATGTTCGAATTATCTTGAGAAGATACGGACAGCAATCCCCTTTGCTGTGCATTTTGGGATCAAGCTGGGCCTTGGCTCTCTGCTTTCTGCCAGAATTAGCAGTGAGATTTCTGGAGTTTGAATTTAGAGAATGGGGAGGGACAAAGTTGACTTATGTTTGTGATGCTATGCAAAACACGTTGAAGTCATCTGAAATTTTTCTTTATTGGGCTCAAATAGACAGCGTTCTCTCATTTCAGCTTAAAATCATTGTAAGCAGAGAATAAATTCAATGGCTTTGTAACCAAAATCATCTTGAATACTCAGAAACCAAACACTTCTTCCTTTTGCCCACAATTCCAGAACAAACTCATGTGGCAAATTAGTAAAAGACCACAAAATTAAGTAAATCTTCATTTTTTTCTTTTCATATAATAGGCAATAAGGCAATATTATACTTCATAAAAAGGTATACCAGTGCTCAAGAAAATGGAGAAAAATATGAAGCTGAGAAAAATCTAGTAGGAAGGATCAGAGTTTAATTAACAATGATGTATGTGCATAGAACACCAATGTTACGATATTTAGACACCTTTGGTATCTCATGATAGTTGCTACAATCTTGTTTAAAGAGATCTTCCATAATTTATGGCAATATTAAACTTATTTAATATTCAAGACTATTATAGAATTCTCAGAAATTGAAAGTTTTAATTATATTTAAATGTGACATGGAGTCAGTCCCTAAACCATCATTTTTGCAAAAAACAAAAGTTAGATCTAGAGTAAAATTGTTGAAGGAACTGCAGAGTTTAATTACATGAAGTCTATGCACTAAAATGTCCATTAACAGCCTTTTTTTTTTAACATTTTTTATTGATTTATAATCATTTTACAATGTTGTGTCAAATTCCAGTGTTCAGCACAATTTTTCAGTCATTCATGGACATATACACACTCATTGTCACATTTTTTTCTCTGTGATTTATCATAACATTTTGTGTATATTTCCCTGTGCTATACAGTGTAATCTTGTTTATCTATTCTACAATTTTGAAATCCCAGTCTATCCCTTCCCACCCTCTACCCCCCTGGTAACCACAAGTCTGTATTCTCTGTCCATGAGTCTTTAGATTCCACATATGAGCGATCTCATATGGTATTTTTCTTTCTCTTTCTGGCTTACTTCACTTAGAATGACATTCTCTAGGAGCATCCATGTTGCTGCAAATGGCGTTATGTTGTCGGTTTTTATGGCTGAGTAGTATTCCATTGTATAAATATACCACCTCTTCTTTATCCAGTCACCTGTTGATGGACATTTAGGCTGTTTCCATGTTTTGGCTATTGTAAATAGTGCTGCTATGAACATTGGAGTGCAGGTGTCATCCTGAAGTAGATTTCCTTCTGGATACAAGCCCAGGAGTGGGATTCCTGGGTCATATGGTAAGTATATTCCTAGTCTTTTCAGGAATCTCCACACTGTTTTCCATAGTGGCTGCACCAAACTGCATTCCCACCAGCAGTGTAGGAGGGTTCCCCTTTCTCCACAGCCTCTCCAGCATTTGTCATTTGTGGATTTTTGAATGACGGCCATTCTGACTGGTTTGAGGTGATACCTCATTGTAGTTTTGATTTGCATTTCTCTGATAATTAGTGATATTGAGCATTTTTTCATGTGCTTTTTGATCATTTGTATGTCTTCCTTGGAGAATTGCTTGTTTAGGTCTTCTGCCCATTTTTGGATTGGGTTGTTTATTTTTTTCTTATTGAGTCGTATGAGCTGCTTATATATTTTGGAGATCAAGCCTTTGTCGGTTTCACTTGCAAAAATTTTCTCCCATTCCATAGGTTTTCTTCTTGTTTTATTTCTGGTTTCCTTTGCTCTGCAGAAGCTTGTAAGTTTCATTAGGTCCCATTTGTTTATTCTTGCTTTTATTTCTTCTAGGAGAAAATTTTTGAAATGTATGTCAGATAATGTTTTGCCTATGTTTTCCTCTAGGAGGTTTATTGTATCTTGTCTTATGTTTAAGTCTTTAATCCATTTTGAGTTGATTTTTGTATATGGTGTAAGGGTGTGTTCTAGCTTCATTGTTTTACATGCTGCTGTCCAGTTTTCCCAACACCATTTGCTGAAGAGACTGTCTTTATTCCATTGTATATTCTTGCCTCCTTTGTCGAAGATGAATTGACCAAAAGTTTGTGGGTTCATTTCTGGGCTCTCTATTCTGTTCCATTGGTCCATATGTCTGTTTTGGTACCAATACCATGCTGTCTTGATGACTGTAGCTCTATAGTATTGTCTGAAGTCTAGGAGAGTTATTCCTCCAGCCTCTTTCTTTCTCTTCAGTAATGCTTTGGCAATTCTAGGTCTTTGATGGTTCCATATAAATTTTATTATGATTTGTTCTAGTTCTGTGAAATATGTCCTGGGTAATTGGATAGGGATTGCATTAAATCTGTAGATTGCCTTGGGCAGTGTGACCATTTTAACAATATTGATTCTTCCAATCCAAGAGCATGGAATATCTTTCCATTTTTTAAAGTCTTCTTTAATTTCCTTCATCAATGGTTTATAGTTTTCTGTGTATAATTCTTTCACCTCCTTGGTTAGATTCATTCCCAGATATTTTATTACTTTGGGTGATATTTTAAAGGGGATTGTTTCTTTACTTTCTTTTTCTGTTGATTTATCGTTAGTGTAAAGAAAGGCAACTGATTTTTGAACGTTAATTTTGTAACCTGCTACCTTGCTGAATTCTTCAATCAGCTCTAGTAGCTTTTGTGTGGACCTTTTAGGGTTTTCTATATATAGTAACATGTCATCAGCATATAATGACACTTTTACCTCTTCTTTTCCAATTTGGATCCCTTTTATTTCTTTCTCTTGCCTGACTGCTGTGGCTAGGACTTCCAGGACTATGTTGAATAGGAGTGGTGATAGTGGGCATCCTTGTCTTGTCCCAGATTTTAGTGGTAAGCTTTTGAGTTTTTCACCGTTGAGTACTATGCTGGCTGTAGGTTTGTCATATATAGCTTTTATTATGTTGAGGTATGTTCCCTCTATACCCACTTTGGCGAGATTTTTATCATAAATGGGTGTTGAATTTTATCAAATGCTTTTTCTGCATCGATTGAGATGATCATGTGGTTTTTGTCCTTTCTCTTGTTGATGTGATGTATTACATTGATTGATTTGCGTATGTTGAACCAGCCTTGTGTCCCTGGGATGAACCCCACTTGGTCATGATGTATAATCTTTTTTATGTGTTGTTGGATACTATTTGCTAAAATTTTGGTGAGGATTTTGGCGTCTATGTTCATCAGTGATATTGGCCTATAATTCTCTTTTTTTGTAGTGTCTTTGCCTGGTTTTGGTATCAGGGTGATGGTGGCTTCATAGAATGAGTTTGGGAGTATTCCCTCCTTTTCAATCGTCTGGAAGAGTTTGAGAAGGACTGGTATGAGTTCTTCTTTGTATGTTTGGTAGAATTCCCCGGTGAAGCCATCCGGTCCTGGACTTTTATTTGTAGGGAGGTTTTTAATTGCTATTTCTATTTCCTTTCTAGTGATCGGATTGTTCAAGTGTTCAGTTTCTTCTTGATTCAGTTTTGGTGGACAGTATGTTTCCAGAAACTTGTCCATCTCCTCTAGGTTATCCAGTTTGGTTCCATATAGATTTTCATAATATTCTTGTATGATATTCTGTATTTCTATTTAGTTTGTTGTAGTTTCTCCATTTTCCTTTCTTATTTTGCTAATTTGTGCTCTCTCTTTTTTCTTCTTTGTGAGTTTGGCCAGAGGTTTGTCGATTTTATTTACTTTTTCAAAAAACCAGCTTTTGGTTTGGTTGATTTTTTCTATGGTCTTGTTAATCTCTATTGTATTTAATTCCTCTCTGATCTTTATTATTTCCTTCCTTCTGCTGCTTTTTGGGGCATTAACAGCCTTTTAACCTCAGAAAGATTTATATTATGTTCAGTTAACAATTTAATGGCAAGTCAAAGATCTTAACATTTCTTTTAATTTATCAAATTCTAGTTCTATTTTCTACATGTACAATGTATTGGTCTAATACATGTAATATCATTGAGATAATCATATTCTTATACCTCAGTTTCATCAAATATGGAATAATTATTTCAAATTGTTCAATGTCTGAGATTTGCATTTAAAATGCTATTTATCTCACTTTTAGAATTATACAAGGAATATATAATTATTGTAAAATTTAGAAAGTATAAACATTATGAGAAGAAGAAAAAAATCAAGCATCATCCCACCACTCAGAAATAATCCATTGTTAGTTTTAGTATATATCCTTTTCAGTTTTTCTATGTTTCTTATGTATTATTATAAAATACAGCTCTTTCTCCACACATAAGCTTGCATCTTGGCTTTTTTCTTAACATGATACTGAATTTGCCTCTTCTTATTCACACTTAAGTCCACTCTGATCCAACTTTCCACCATTCCAATGAAACTGATGTACCAAATGAGCCCTTTTCTATCTTCATCTTTTCCAGTGACTCAAACTACACTATGTAATATGGCAGCCACTAGCCACATTTGGCTATTAAAATTAAATTAAAAGAAATTCAATTTCTTACTCATGGTAAACACCTTTCAAGTACTTAATAGCCACTTGTTGCTATTGGTGACTGTCTGACAGCATATTTTCATTACTGCAGAAACTTTATTTGGACACTGCTGTTTCAGCAGCCTTTGACAAAGTTGTCCACTCTTTCCTTTCCAAGAAAGTTCCCCCTCCTGGCTTCTATGAAAACATACTTTCCTGATTTTCCTCTTACTTTACTGCTGCCTGTTTTTGGTCTCCTTTCCTGGGTCCCCTTATTTTCATCATAAAAATGTTACCGTGTTCTAGATAATCCATAGACCTCTGTTCCTCTCACTCTGTACCCTTATCTTAGGTGATCACATCAAGTCCTATGGATACCCTTACTATGTAGAGTTCTAACAAATAAATGAGACAACTACACATATCCCAATAGAAAAATGTTTGAAGGACAAGAACATGAAATTCACAAAAGAAGGAAGACAAAAGGTAAATCTGTGAAAGTAAATTCCATATTATTAATAATCAAATAAGTTTAAACTAAAAAAACTGTGGTGATATTGCTTCTATAGCTTCTCTATCAAATTGACACGTTTCTTTAAGACTAACTACCCAGTATTGACAAGGAATTGAAATTTTTCATACTTTGCTGCTGAGAGTCTAACTTTCCAGAACCTTCAGGTAAGGAAATTAAATAATATGTATGAAAGGTCTTTAAAATACTTGTCAAACATGAAAACTTTGACTCAAAATTCCACTTCTATGAAATTATATTAAAGAAATAATTAGAAACAGGCATAAATTCAATGGAATCTATATGATAATGTGTTTGTTTTCTGTACAGTATTTTTATAGGAAGCATGAATTTATATACCTATACATATAAATAAAGTATTTGCTCAAACAAAGCAAAATCTATCAAGATTTGGCGATTGCCATCAAATAGGGTATCTACATAATACTTGTCCCACTCTTTGTCCACAAGTATGGTGTCCAATCCTCCCTTCAGACATGCCAGGGCTCGTCTCATTTCTGCTTCCCCCCACATACTCTACTTATGAAACTCCAGCTCTCCAGATACAATATCTACCGCAGGCTTCCTGAGATGCTGGTAAGTGGAATTCCTGTATAAAGTACTAAAGAGTGCACAGGGTGGGATAGTAGACTAGTCCTAGTCTTGCCCCAGAATGCAGCTTCCTTGAAGTAGAGAGAAGCCTATTCTATTCTCTGACTAGTCCGATCCTTGAGTTTAAGAGCCAGGGTACACATAAGCACGTAGAGATAAAGCATTCCTACCTTTTTACAGGTTGGCATGCTTAATCTAATTTACTGATAAGTCAGCACGTGAGTTTTCAAGCAAAGTTCCTGGTGATAGATTGTCAGTTAAAGATTTTGTTTTAGCTATTATCTTTTGGGGAGTCCTTATAAATATTTTGGTGGGAGATTGAGAGAGGCTGCACTAGGATTCAGTAGCCAAAAGCCATTATAATTTTAAAATCATGAGCAACTGTTGATCTTTTTTTCTTCACTGTGAAAGCAATCTTTTAATATTATGGAAGTAGATATAATGATTATACAATTGTTAGGAATCTTAAATACCTTGGAGAAAATAGACTATAATTTTTAAACAGTTTCACTGAGATACAATTCACATATCATACAATCCACCCATTTAAATCTTAAAATGAAATGGTTTTTAGTATATTCAGAGTTGTGCAACCATCACCATTACCCAGTTACAGAACATCCTCATCACTCCAAGAAAGAAACCCCATACCCACTAACTCCCTATTTATCCCTAACCCCCAACTCAAGTTCTAGGCTACTATTAATCTACTTTCTGTCTCTACGGACTTACCTCTTCTGGACATTTCATATAAATCGAATCACACAATATATGGTCTTCTGTGTCTGGCTTCCTTCATTTAGCACAATATTTTCAAGGTTCATCCCTATAGTGGGATGAACTTCATTTCTTCTTACTGCTGAATAACATTCCATTGTATGGATATAAAATATTTATCAGTTGGTGCACATTTGGGTTGTTTCCACTTTTTGTCTATCATGAATAAAGTTGCTATGAACATTTATATATATTTTTAGATACATGTTTTCATTTCTCTTGGGTATATACCTACGAGTAGAATTGCTATACCATATAGTAACTTTATGTTTAACTTTTTAAGGAACTGCCAAACTGCTTTTCACAGTGGCTTCGCCAATTTACATTCCCACCAGTGATGTAAAAAGGTTCCAATTGCCCCATGTTCTCGCCAAATATTTTTATCTTTCTTTTTTCTTTCTTTCTTTCATTCTTTCTTTTTTCTTCCTTCCTTCTTTCTTTCTTTTTGTTGTTTTTGTTGTGTTTTGATTCTAGCCATGGTAGTGGGTGTGAAGTGGTATCTCACTGTGGTTTTGATTTGCATTTCCCTGATGACTAATGATGCTGACCATCTTTTCATGTGTTTCTTGGCTATTCATACACCTTCTCTGGAGAAATATCTTTTCATGTCAATAGAATATAATTTTAAAATTTTATGATATTTATTGTCAACAGTCACTGGTGAAAAGATATCTGGAACATATTTGAAAAATAAAATGCTTATTACTGCATTACATTTTCCTGTTTTTATTGCATTCTGCAGTTGTTTGTGTATTTACCAAAGCTTATCAGAAATACTGTGTGAGATTATTAGAAAACATCCTATTTTTCATCTTACATTCCTAATTATATCAGTCTGTCATAGTAGGACCACTTTATTTATGTTATTTAAATAAAAAGTAGGATCAATTTCCTTATTTCTAGAATTTTGAACTAGAAGGTACATTAGATATTATTGTGAATTTAAATTACAAAGTAACTTTAAAACTAATTTCTTAAATCAAATTCATTTTTAACCCAGGAGGAGACTGAATCTATATGTACCAGGATACATTTTTCTTTGTTTTTAATGATCCACTATCTTAAAGAGAATAGAGAAATTACTTGAGACAGACCGACATAATTTAATCTTAAATTTACTCAGTGCCTATCTCTATTAGGAAAATACTTTATTTCTACTACTTTCTTATTGTAGCCTATTTGTTCCTTCTCCCTCACTTTGTTGCTGCTAAGTCTAGAGGTCATCTTGATTGGGCCATGTGCTCTTACTACCCCCAAGTGGCTTCTAACTGACCTACAGCTGGACCCACTAATAATAAGGAACTTAACCAAATTGAGAAGCAACTCATTTCGTACTTGGACAGCTTTGACCTCGAAGCAGATTATTTTCCTACTTCTCAAGTCATTCTGAGTTAACAAAAGAAAATGAGGACAGGTTGTTTGAGAGGAAATTCCATTTTGATTGCAACTGTTTACAGCAAGGCCTAGAATGGAAGCGAAATTCTTTCTGCTCTTCCTTGCATACACATGCCCTTTCAGTGTGCTCTGAGGGCTGGCCAGTTGGCTTCATGGCCCATACTCTCTCCGTCTTCAATTTCTAGCCCCTCTCAGACCCACTTATTTGCATTCTCAGTCCAGCCACTATCTCTGGCGAATAAGCAATCAGCCAGTAATAGAAGTGCTTACTTAGAGAGGAAAGGCAGTGTCCCCACCATTATTTTTCCAAACACCTTTCTAGCATCTTTCTTTGCTATCTGTTCTATGCAATATAAACTTTTTCACATTAATCAAATGAACTGTATGTGCCCCTCTAGAAATCTCTCTGCTGATTATTGGCCTCAAGTAAGAAATTTAAAATAGGATCCTTTTGATGGTAAATATTAAAGGAGGTGGAGAGAAGTATTTCAAATCACTCTCTGAATTCTTCTTAATATGTGGTTGGTGAACACAGCAGAAATTCAGTGGTTCATTATTCAAACTTGCGTGGGAGTGGGTGTGGGTGTAACTGTCTATGCTCTTCTCAATTAGCATTAAGTGTAGCGCACAAGAACAAATACTTATTAACTGGAATATTAATCTTTCCTTAGTAATAAAAAAGTTTTAATCATAGCCTGGAGGATGGGGAATCTAGGGTCACAAAAATCACTTAAAACAAAAACTGAACTCATACAGAAGTTTGCTGCAGATATAAACTTCCCCTAGTGTGCTGTTATTCTAAGAAGCCTGCCTTCCTGTTCCGTACCATTCCCTGAAGGTGGCACCCTTTCCACAAAGTAATTTCTCTGGACTCCAAAAAGTAGGCACTTCCATCTTGCCAATATACATAATACTGAAAAGGTCAAACCACTACAGAAAACCACCTTATATCACAGAAACCTATTAAGCAAGAAAATCAGATACTTTCTGCTCATCTCAAAGATGACAACAAAAAGAGAAACTGAGAGGAAAAAGTCTCATTGTATAGCTGCGGAATCAGACCTTTAACAAGAACCAGAAGAACAGATAAAGACGATTGTGTCTTAAAGACTCACTTTCATGCTTTCTCAAAAAATAAACTAAAATGCTTCAAAATTTCTGCCTGCTAATTGCACCTGTGAACCAAGAGGGGCGGTCAGGGCACAAAGAAGAGCATCTAAAATGTGAGTTTTTAAGAAGAAATTATCCTATAATTACTCTTGCTGTTCCTTGCTTAAAATGACCCTTTTCAGAGGTTCCACGTCTCCTTAAACAGTTCTGGGCAAAGAATAACATTTTAGTGTTTCATAAATGTCTCAGAAATGCCAAGTAGCGCAATTTGTTCCTGGATTTGCTTGAATTATGTACTTAATAATCAGTGAAAAAAAATAAAAGCAAATCCAAACCTTATCTACTCTTGGAACTAACTGGGTATAACATGTATTTTGTCTACTCTGGCCCACACAGGAACAAAATGTCAGAGGCCAGTTTTTAGGATGGGGAGTAGACATTATAACGTCGGGTTGCATAGACACAAACTTGAAAAGCCACCAAAACTGTGACTCAGGATATCAAAAGTTTGAGACCAATTTGTTTTGTAATAGCAATACAAAAGGGAACAAGGGTCTTCTCTGACAAACTCTGTATACCTTAGTCACAAATAATTCCTTAATTCCTGTAAGAGTGCGCAGTTTTAGCTCCACTACGACTGTGCAGAATTCTAAACCCTGACGGAAACTGGACTTCAGACTTCACAGGACCATTCTGGTTTTGAAATGAAGAATGAAGGCTGAGGTAAGCGTAGGCCTGCCTTCATAATGGGCAAAAAAACTCTATTTTCTTTCCATTTCATTCCCTTTACTTATGATTATGTATTTCGGCCAGAGTTGGCAAACTACAGCCTGGGCAAAATCTGGCCCACCACCTGTTTATGTAGATAAAGTTTTATTGGAACACAGCCAAGCCATTCATTTATGTATTCCCTATGGCTGTTTTTGTACCACAACCTCATGGTTTAGTAGTTGCAACAGAAATTGCCTGGTCTGCAAAACCAAAAATAATTTCTTTTACAATAAAAGTTTGCCAATCCCATACTAGATTACAGTATTCATGCCCTACCCTCAAGAAGGTATGTTGCATGGCAGCATGGAATATATATATATATTTATCTTTCATTATTAGATTCAATAGATAGAAAATTACTCTGTGAAGTTGCTGTAAAGCCTTAACATCTGTACTCATCTTGGTATGCACTGGGAACCAAAGTTCATGGACCAACACCATTGAGTGGATTCCACTCTGAGGAACAATGTTGTAGGTGGAAGAGATTTCAAACAGAAAGAAAACTAACCTGGTTTCCATTGAACAATAACATGTATTTTGGGTTGGTAGATGAGCTGGTCAATGGGTGCAAAACTCAAAAAAGAACGGAGGAGAGGGAAGGGCCTGTTTGGGTTCAAAGAGAGGGAAAAGGGCCCAGGAAAAAGGAGAGCTGGCTGAAGTGTAAAGAGAAGAATAGTAGTTAAGAAATTCCATGGGCTAGGGACAATGTGTGATGACACTTTTAACTTGTTTTCTTTGTTGGGTTGTGCTAATTCCCAGACCTTCAATAGTGCGTTATACACAATAGCTGCATGTTGGTGGTGCTTGGAAACTAAGGCAGGGTTGATATCCACACTTGGGGGAGAGTGGAGAGTAAGGGGGCAGCCATGGGGCCATGATGGTGAGTGGAGACCAGCAGGGGAATTTAGAGCCAGAGCTGGCCCGGAAAGCGTCAGCCTTCTCTTGAGTATCTGTGGGTATACTGTGGTGGGCTCTGGATTTTCCGTATTATGTCGGATGAAAGCATTTATACTTATTTGGTATTAAGAAAAAAAGGGACATATATATCTATCTATCTTACTCATTACTGTATTCCCTTCCCTTAGCGCAGTGCCTGGTACATAATTGATGGTCAATAAATACTGGTTAAAAGAGGGAGCGAATGAATGTCACCCTGAGCACATTCGAGCATGCAGTCTTTCTTTCCATGCCCAGATACAAGACTGTCAAAGGGCCCATACATCTTTCAGACACCTGAGTCATGAAGCCTGAAAAAGAAGACTGGAAAGAAATTAAGGCTGGAGAAGCAACTGAAGCAATGGCTTAACATATAAATCACATTTGTTTGCACAGTCCATGCATGTAGATCTGTCTTAGACGCTATGACTATGACAATGATGGTCATCATTTAGGAAGTACTTGGTATGTAGCAGGGACTCTGTATGCATTATCTTATATAATATTTACAGCCATGTAATATATGCAGTATTATCATCATTCTCATTTCACAAATGAGCAATGAAGACTCAAGGTTTAATAACTTGCTAAAGGGAGATTTATGGAAGCGGGGTGTGAATCCAGGTAGTGTGATTCCAGAACCTGGTGTAGAAGAAGCAGAATTCATTGTTTAATAGAAATGCCTTCTGTTTTTGTTTTATTGTGTTTTGTTTAGTTTTGTTATGTAATGATGGTTGGAATAGTTGCAGAGATTCTCTGATTTGGTCACAGCGCTACAAACACCAACTTTCCCCTACCCCTCCATCCTTGTGACAAAAAACAAATGAGTATCTCTAAGTACTAAATTCTCCAAAGGGTAAGTGCTGATTCAAGAGAAGATTTTGAGGAGGTGAAAATTAATAACGACAACTGCAGAGATAGTGACAAATGCTTCAGAGAATGTGTGGGCATTAGATTTGGTCATCTTTGCTAGAGAAGTTTCAATGGAAGGGTGAAACCTGATACCTAACAGTGGAAGGTTAAAAGAGAATGAATGTGCCAAAGACATCATGAGAGAAAAAAGAAATCTATAGATCAATATTCCTTATGAAAATAGACATAAAAATCCTTTTAAAAATTCCTGAAAACCAAATTCTGTTCCCTAAGACCAGGAACAAGACAAGGATGCCCGCTCTTCCCACTTCTATTCAATATTGTACTGGAGGTTCCAACCAGGGCATTATGAAAGAAAAAGAAATAAAAAGCATTCAAAATGGAAAGAAAACAGTAAAACTATCTTTATTCACAGATTTCATGAACTTATACCCCCAAAATCATAAGAAATCTGGAAAAAACGATTAGAACTAATAAACAAATTCAGCAAGTTCTGAGGATACCAGAACAATATACACAAATTGTACCACTATATACAATTGCATTGTAATACAGACAATGATATTGTATTCCAAAGCAATTCTTACACAACGAACAATCTGACAATCAAATTAAAAGAACAATTTCATATAAAATTAAAAAGTGTGAAACACTTAAGAGTAAATTTAACCAAGGAGGTGTAAGACTTACAAAAATTATAAAATATCATTGAAATAAATTAAAGACATGTAAATATAAAGAGAGCCCATGTTCAAAGACTGGAAGACTAATATTGTTAAGAGGACAATAGTCTCTCCATTTATCTACAGATTCACAGCAAATCCTATTGAAATCTTAGCCGTCCTTTCTTGTGGAAATAGACAAACTGATACTAAAGTTCATATGGAAATATGAATGGCGAAGACAATTTTGAAAAAAAAAAACCAAGTTTGAGGACTCACATTTTCCATTATGAAAATTTAAGCTCCTGGAATCAAGATTGTTGGTAGAGGCATAAGGATAGTGCTCTCTCATTCTCATTCTCTCTCTCCCTCTCTCTTCTATTCAACATATACATATACATATATATAAAATTATATACACACATATATAAATTTATATATATATAAAATTATATATATAATTACATACATATAAAATTGAATTCTTATATATGGAATAGAATTGAAAGTATAGAGATAAACCTACACATTATAGTCAATTGATTTTCAACAAGGATGCCAAGACAATCCAAAGGGGAAAGAATAATCTTTTCAAAAAATGATTCTGGGACAACTGGATATTCACATAAAAAAAATGACTTTGGAACCTTACTACACAATATACAAAATTTGATTCAAATTGTGTCAAAGATCTAAATGTAAGTTAAAACTATGAAATTCTTTAAAGAAAATACAGGCATAAATCTTCATGACTTCGGATTTGGCAACTTTTTTTTGTTAAATATAACACCAAAAGCACAAATAATAACAACAACAACAACAAAAAACCTAGATAAACTGGGATTCATTAAAATTAAAACTTTCGTGCTTTAAAATGTAATAGGGAAGAACAAACCTGACTCCATATTAGATGTGCTCCGTTAGCTCTAACCCTGTGCTCTGCTTCCTGTGCTTAGTCTTGCTGGTTCTGCACCTTTTGTGAAAGAATGTTGCCTAGAGCCTGAAATATACAGGACAGCCCACTCTCAAGGTCTGATCTTTAAGGGTATAACACTTATATATAAGTGCTATATATAGGATATACAGGATAGCCCATTCATACAGAGATAAAAAGTTGCAGAACAGAGAATATCATTCGTCTTGTTGGAGGTTTACAGGAACATTGTGACCTGACCTACACTGACACCTGCAAGAACAAAAGATTCTGACACCAACAAGTTTGTGACAACCAACCACATCCCTCCCCTTCTTAGTAAAAAAGGAGCCTGAATTCTGACTCAGGTTAGACGGTTCTCTAGGACATTAGTTCCCCATTGTCTCACTCTGCTGGCTTTCTGAATGAGGTCTTTATTCCTTGCCCCAACACTTTGTCTCCCCATTTATTGGCCTGTTTTGCAGCGAGCAGCATGAGTTTAGACTCCATAACAAAAAGACAATATTTTTAAAAGTGAAAAGACAACCCATAGAATGAGAGAAAATATTTGCAAGTCATATATCTGATAAGGATCTAATATCAAGAATATATAAAGAACTCTTATAACTCAATAATAAAAATACAAATAATTTTTAAATGGGCATAAGATTTAAATAGACATTTCTCCAAAGCAAATATACAAATATCCGCTAAGAACATGAAAAGATGCTCAACATCATTAGCCATCAAGGAAATGCAAATCAAAACCACAATGGGATACATGTGCACCTACTAGGTATGCCTATCAAAATGACAGATGGTAACAAAAATTGGCAAGGATGTGTAGAAATTGGAACATTCATACATAACTAATAAGAATGTAAAAATGTGCAGATGTTTTGGAGAACAGTTTGGCTGTTCCTCAAATTTTAAACATAGTTACCATATGACCCAGCAATTCCACTGCTAGGTATATAACCGAGAGAATTTAAAACGCATGTCCACACAAAAACATGTACACAAACATTCATAACAGCATTATTCACAATAGTCAAAATGTTGAAACAACTTCAGTGCAGTTAACTGATAAATGTATAAACAAAATATCGTATACCCATAAATGGAATATTATTCAACCATAAAAAGGAGTCAAGTACTGATTTGTGCTATAGTATCGACGAACTTTGAAAACATGCTACGTGAAAGAAGCTAAACACAAAAGAACACATATTATATGATTATATTTCTATAAAATGTCCAGAATAGGTAATTAGTGATTGTGAAGCTTGGGGTGGGAGGGGAGATTGGGTAGTGACTGTTAATGGGTATAGGGTTACCTTTTGGGGTAATGAACACATTCTGGGTTGGACAGTGGTGATGGTTATGAATATATTAAAAACCACTGAAGTGTATATTTTAAAGTGGTGACTTTTATATTATGTGAACTACATCTCGATTTTTAAAAAGGAATGGACTGCAAGAAAACGGGGAAAGTGCACATGTATTACAAGTTTAATCATTCTGAGACTACAATGTAGTAGAGAACTAGAGCAACTCCCCAACAGAAGACCAGGGTCAACTAAAAAATTACAAAATGAGGAAGCTTAGATATGTTCCAACAGGGAAAGAGAGACCAAAAAAAAAAAAAAAAACCAAAACTGGATGGAGACAGAGAATGCACTTCTAACTGCTTATTTCTAACTAAAGTAGAGAATATCAGGGATGCATAAATGCATTTGGTTTCCTTTCTATATAACATCAGTAGCTACTGAACCCAAATGGAGAAGAGTAAAATGATCCAATTAATCTTTCCACGTGTAACATTTTTGATATATGTGCATGACTTAGTTTCTTTATAACAAATGCACACAGAGATTTAAGTTGCTATTTCATAATAGATATAAAATTGATAGCATTCAAATAAATGAAAATGAGAAGAATGGATTGAACTGGGTTTATTAATTTTCCAATGTTGAAAGGGAAGGAAAAAGCCCTTGTAAATATTGTATGTTGATGCTGCATATGATAAAGGTAACACATTGCTATGTTTTCAGAATAGCAGTTTTTCTCATGCCACTTCTCAAAGTATAAATCATACATCATTTGTTTGCCTTGTAAAATTTTTTTTCCCCCTGAGAATGTGACATTTTATTGATTTGCCTTAAAGCTCCCTGGGGGTGAGATGAGACCCTCTACAACAGAAAACCGAATCCAGAGCTGGAAATAGAACTTACAAAAGGATAGAGGAAAGCACAAGTGTAGCCTCAAAAGTTGCATCCTGGCCTTTTTCTGTACAGTTCCAACACTGCCTTTTCACATTAGTGATTTGACAAGAACCAGAGCCCAGAAATCTGTCCCAGTTCTATACAAGAGGAAAAATAATTTTCCCTTCTAGGTTCTCCTTCTAGGAGACTGAAACCTCCCTGTAATAAAAAGACAGACTAACAAGAGAAAAACAGAAGTTTAGTAACATGTCTACCTCCAGTGTACATGGGAGAGACCCAGGAAAACTCAGTAGCTCCTGGAAACAGCCCAAGCCACCACCTTAAATTTCATGCCAAGCTAATGACAAAAAGATGTTGGTGGAGTGGGGATGGGGGTGGGCAGGGAGCCAGTTACTGGAGGTTATCAGGCAAAGCACAGTAAACAAAGGTATGGTTGTTAAGCAGATTTAGGTAATTGCTTTTTCTCCATTGATAAGAGTTTCTAGAGATTGGGTCATCCTCCTCTTCCTGGTACAGCCAGGAAGACACTTACAATTGGAAATTTCCCTCATAAATGTTAATTTCTCTTACAAATGGGTAACTTTTACTCTGTTTTCCAGAGCTTCTCCTTTATCGGCTGTCTTAAAGAGAAATGGACTGAAATAATCCTTATGCCACAGAGGCATATTCTGGAGTGGCAAATTTTGCTCCTCTTCAGTTGAATGAGATCTGATCATGACAAATGCTTTAAGAAGAACCAATGATTTTGGATTATCCCAAGGACAAAAGTTAGCCAATAGATGTTCTTCATATGTTGAATATTTAAGCAGATGTCCCTTCATGTTCTTTTAAGGCTTTAGGCCATATAGAAATAGAAACAGACCCACTATCTTGTCTTAGATTAATATGTGCTACTATCAACAGGGCATTATGATAAACCAGCATTGATTGTGTAAATAGATTCAACTCTCTTTCCTACTCCCTCACCAATTATAGTCAATTAAAAAAATCTCTATGGTATACCTGGAGAGGAAGGTGGGGTAAGGGGCGGTGGAGAGAGAGAGATGGATTTTGCTTGTCACTGGAGATCAATTTAAATGGTGAACATTCTTGTTCTCTCACCCTATAACAGAGCTGTGCGGCAATGCAGAGCAATCTGTATGTGGGTGTGCTGCTATTATGTTTGTCCCAAAATAAGCCCAAATAGATTTGAAGCCATAGAATTTCAAAATCTTGAGAAGCTCTGAAAACTCAACAGGATTGATTTTTAAGAACTTCTGATTAAGAAGTGAGTTTTGTAAAACAGATTTCTGTCTAGTTTTAAAGACTCTCTGCTGTTTAACTATATTCATTTCAGACTAATAGAGTTTGGCATTTCGCTAATTAAAGTCATTTGGAGCTGAAGCACATTCTCAGAAATCTTAACAGACTGAAAATTCAAGGCATCTATACATTAATATCTTCATCTATTTCCTTAAATTTAGCTCTTTCTGATTATATTCTTGAACAATATATTACTCCACTGGTACTTCACTGATGCTCATTTGCGATTAATAATTTTGGGATTTAGCTAATGGTCTGACTGGCAGTCAGAGTGGGAGGCCAACTGGTTTTGGAGTTTTCAAAATTCTTTATTCAATACCTTTTATTTATCAACTGGTATCATCCTTCTTCCTTCCCTCATATCTATCTATCTTCATCATCATCATTATTATCTATTATCTAGCTATCTAGCTCTCTCTCTCTATATATATTATAAGTATATATATAAGTTTCAGGTGTACAGCATTATAATTTGACATCTATATACACTACAAAGTGATGACTACCACAATTCTAGTTGCCATCCATCACCACATACTTGACCTCCTTCACCCACATCTAACCCCCTTCCCCTCTGGTAACCACTAATCTATTCTCTATATCTACGAGCTCGCTTTTGTTTTATTTCATCTGTTTGTTTTCTTAGATTCCATATGTGAGTGAAATCATATGGTATTTGTCTTTCTCTGTCTGATTTAATTTTATTTAGTATAGTACCTTCAAGGCCCATTCATGATGTCACAAATGACAAGATTTCATTCATTTTCTTGGCTGAGTAGTATTCAATTGTGTATATATACCACATCTTCTTATCCCTTCACTTGTTGATGGGCATTTGGGTTCCTTTTATGTCTTGGCTACTGTAAATAATGCTGCAGTGAACAAAAGGGCACATATGTCTTTTCATGGTCCTCAGGTAAATACCCAGATAGTAGAATAGCTGAGTCATGTGGTAGTTCTATTCTTAATTTTTTGCGGAATCTCCATACTGTTTTCTGAAGTGGCTCCACCAATTTACAGTCCTACCAACAGTGTTCGAGGGTTCCCTTTTCTCCACATCCTCTCCAACATTTTTTATTTCTTGTCTTTTCAACAACAGCCTTTCTAAGAGGTATGAACTGATATCTCATTGTGGTTTTGATTTGTGTTTCCTTACTAATTAGTGATGTTAAACATTTTTTCATGTGCCTGTTGGACATCTGTATGTCATCTTCAGAAATATGTTTATTCATATCTTGTGCCCATTTTTAAATTGGATTGCTTGTTTTTTGATGTTGAGTTGTATGAGTTTGTTATATATTTTGGATGTTAACCCCTATCTAATGTATAATTTGCAAATATCTTCTCTCATTCAGTAGGTTGTCTTTTCATTTTGTTAATGGTTTACTTTGCTGTGCAGGAGCTTTTTAGTTTGATGTAGTCCCATTTGTTTGTTTTTTGTTTTGCTTCTCTGATTTTTGGAGTCAGTTTCACAAAAACATGGCTAAAACTGATGTCAACAAAGTTATCTGCTATGTTTCCTTCAAGGAATTTTATGGTTTCAGATCTTATATTCAAATCTTTAATTCATTTTGAATTAATTTTTTGTGTATAGTGTAAGAAAGTGATTTGATTTTATTCTATTGCATGAGGCTGTCCAGTGTTCCCAACATCATTTATTGAAGAGACTATTCTCCATTGTATGTTTTTTTGCTCCTTTGTCATAAATTAATTGTTCATATATGTGTGGGTTTAATTCTGGGCATTCGATTCTGTTCCATTAATCTGTCTGTTTTGTGACAGTACCATACTGTTTTGGTGCCAGTACCATACTGTTTTGATTACTACAGACTTGTAGTATACTTTGAAATCAGGAGGCATGATACCTCCAGCTTTGTTCTTTCTCAAGATTGTTTTGCCTATTCAGGATCTTTTCTGATTCCATGCAAAGTTAAGAATTTTTTGTTCTAGTTCTGTGAAATATGCCATTGGAATTTTGATAGGGACTGCACTGAATCTGTAGATTGCTTTGTGTAGTGTGGACATATTAATAATATTAATTCTTCCAATCCATGAACATGGAATATCTTTCCATTTATGTCCTCTCCAATTTCTTTCATCAGTGACTCATAGTTTTCAGTGTACAGGTCTTTCACTTTCTTGGTTAAATTTTTTCCTGGGTGTTTTTCTTTTTGATGCAATTGTAAATTGGACTGTTTTCTTTATTTCTATTTCTGATAGTTCATTATTAGTGCACCGAAATGGCACAGATTTCTGTGTATTGATTTTGCATCCTGCAACTTTACTGAATTCATTTATTAGTTCTAACAGTTTCTCATGGGAATTTTAAGGTTTTATATATATAGTAGCATGTCATCTACAAATAGCAACAGTTTTACTTCTTCCTTTACTATTTGGAGAACTTTCATTTATTTTTCTTCCTAACTGCTGTGCCTAGGACTTTCGATATTATGTTGAATAGAAGTGGCATTCTTGTCTTGTTCCTGATCTTAGAGGAAGATCTTTCAATTTTTCATCACTGAGCATGATGTTAGCTGTCAGTTTGTCATATATGGCCTTTATTATGTTGAGACACTTTCCTTCTATACACACTGTTGAGAGTTTTTATCATAAACAGATGTTGAATTTTTGTCAAATGATTTTTCTGCATGTATTAAGATGATCATGTTTTTTATCTTTCACTTTTTTAAAGTGATACATCATGTTGATTGATTTGCAGATGTTGAACCATCCTTGCACCCCTGAAATAAACCCCACTTGATCATAGTGTATGATCCTTTTAAAGTATTGATGAATTCAGTGTGCTAATGTTGTGTTAGGGATTCTTGCATCTACATTTATCAAGGATATTTTCTTTTTTATGGCGTTGTTGTCTGCTTTTGGTATCAGTGTAATGCTGGCTTTGTAAGATGTATTTGGAATGTTTTCCTCCTCTTCAATTTTTTGGTAGAGTTTGCGAAGACTAGGTATTAGGTCTTTGTTGAATGTTCTGTAGAATTCTTTAATGAAATCATCTGGTCCTGGGCTTTTGTTCGTTGGGAGATTTTTGATTACTGTTTCAATTTCCTTACGAGTAATCAGTCTGTTTAGATTTTCTATTTCTTCATGATTCAGTCTTGGAAGATTGTATGTTTCTAGGAATTTACCCATTTTTCCTAGGTTGTCCAATTTGTTGGCATAATTCATAGTAGTCTCTTATGCTCCTCTTCTGCTCCTTTGTTTTTCTCTGATATCAGTTGCAATTTCTCATTTTTCATCTTTGATTTTATTTATTTGAGTGCTCTCTCTTTTTTTCTTGGTTAGTCTAGCTAAATGTTTATTGATTTTATTTTTTCAAAGAACCTGTTCTTAGTTTCACTGATCTTTTCTTTTCTTTTTAGTCTTTTTCATTCTGGTCTTTATTATTTCCTTCTCTTTATCTTTTCTAGTTCTTTTAGGTGTAAACTTAGATTATTTATTTGGGATTTTTCTTCTTTCTTGGCATAGGTGTATATTGCTATGAAATTCCATCTTAGATATGCTTTTGCTGAACGCCATAGACTTTTTGGCATGTTGTATTTCTGTTTTCATTTGTCTCTAGGTATATTTTGATTTCTACTTTTATTTCTTTGATGATCCACTGGTTGTTCAGTAGCATATTGTTTAATCTCCACATTTTTGTAGAGTAACCAGTTCTAAAGTGTCCATTTAGTTTTTTATAGATTCTATTTTTCTATGTAATGAACTATTAATCTTTTCTTCCCTTTTTCCACCTTTTTCTCCATGTGCTTTATTTTTTTTCATTTTTATTTTTTTCTGATTTTTTAAATTGGAGTAGAGTCAGTTACAATGTGTCAATTTCTGGTGTACAGCATGTTTCAGTCATACATATACATACATACATTCCTTTTCATATTTTTTATTATAGATTTCTACAAGATATTGAACATAGTTTCCTGTGTTATACAGAAGAAATTTTTTTTGTAGTTTTTCTTTGTTCCATTCTTCTTCACTTAAGACATCCTATGTAAATAGTAGCCTGTTGTAAGTTGATAGCAATTTAAATTTGAACACAGGACAAGTAGAATCTAATGATATGGTTAAAACATGTGTGATTATACTAAAATAGAGAAGAGAGAAGGAATGGGAAATAAACAAATTTGTAGAAATGATAGTCAAAATGTTTCCAAATGTTTCCTTATCCCATAAGATTCATAATACTCAGCAAACTCCAAACAGGATAAATGCAAATAAAAAACTTAGTTTCATCACAGTCAAACTGCTGAAAGCTAGAATGAAGATAAAGTCTTCAAAGCATCTGGAGAAAAAGACATGTTATCTTCAAAAGAAGAGCAAAAATATGGAGAGCTGACATTTCAATAGAAAGTATGAAAGCCAAAAGCCAATGAAGTGACATCTTTAAAAATGCAGAAATACTTCTGACATAGAATTCTAAACCTAGGAAGAATATTCTCCAAAAATAAAGGAAAATAAAGGCATTATCAAAGAAGCAGAAGATAAAACAATTCACTGACAACAAACTTATATTTAAAGAAATACTAAATGAAGTTCTTCAGACTGAGAGAATAATCCCAGAGAGAAGGAAAGAACAGCAGGAAGGAATGGAGAGCATCTGAAAAGGTACATGTGTAGATAAACTATTTTGACCCATTTTGGTACTTTCAAGCACAATTTAAACTCTAAGGAGTTCCTTAAGTGTGAAGATCTAGAGTATAATAATATTAGGCTAGAAGTGACCTTTGAAATCATTTAGTCCAACTCAGCTTATTGGACAGATATGGGAAATAATTTCACAGATGAGTTAGTAATCTACTTTAATGATTCTAACCTTTCAGTCCCAAATGTTTTGAGCTCCATGCCATTCACTAATTTTTAGGCCTCTAACATCTCCTGGGAAAATCTGTTATTATCATATACAGCTTCTCATTACTCAACAGCTCCTATGCTGCCTGTGCCTGCTTAACTATGTAAGATTTTCTGCACTAAGAGGCTTCAAGATACAGACTCTAATCCTTTTGAACTGTATGGAATGTCAATCTGTTGTAATCTTTTGGATCCTGCATGATAGATCTTGTCTAAAGTAAATTCCACATTTGTAGATGAACAGGTACTAGTGCTAAGGTCTCTTCCTCAGACAAGTTGAAGGTAGGCAGATATAATATTTTCTTGTAAAAGTGTTTGTACTTGGAGATTAAAGTGACGTTCTTATGTATTATTTATGGTAGCTAGGAGGGTATTGAACTATCAAAATCACAGCCCTGACAGCCTGCCCCAACCTGTCCCTCAGGCTGGTGAGTGGTACAATTTGATCAGTCAGTAACTAACATTTAGAATGTTTTACGCCATATAATATTGGACACAAAGGACCTTTTTTCTAATCTAGTGGTTTGAATGAAATAACATTTGTAAACCAGATGTTTCATATTTGTTCTTCTTTTGGATATGGTAAGTTTTTGCAAAGTTGACTGATTTTGACCAAATTTCACTCATTAATAAAAGCTATTTAATTTAATGTATTATAAATAAAAAATAAAAAAAATAAAAATAAATAAATAAATAAATAAATTTAAAACATCTATTTAATTTACTGTTTTGAAACTAAGTAGTAGCCAATCAGCTTTTCAGACGGACATATCCTCTATGACTTTACTGTCCCCAGTGCATGGAACCTCTATCCTTAGATAGGGCTGATTACTATCTTGGAAAGGACACACTGTCTGATACACTACCTGCTGCTACAGTTGCCTGCACTTCCCTGGTGTATGAAACAGGTATCTAGCAGCCAAGGATCCTCTAATTCTGGAAAAGGTCTTTTTTAATTTGTTTCTTTTTGTGATCTGGACCATCAAGGGGAGGGTATCAATTATTCCTTCATTTCATGATTTTTTCCTACATCCTTTATTGAGAAAATGATAACATAATATTAGATATAGAGAGGTCATTTTATTTGCATATAAGGACTATCTGGATTCAAATACTGGTTCTGCTACTTACTAGGTAGTAAGTGAGATGTGGGGAAAACAGCTTTAACACTGTGAGACTTAATTTTCTCTTCCTGAAAATGGAAGTAGCTACTATAAGAACAAATAAACTATTGCCTAGTATTTACATTCCTGGGTAAGGGAGAGATTGAGACAGTATTATATACAAACTTTCAGTCTATGATTCTATGTGTATCATAGCAGGACTATCTTCTTATCCTACCATTTGAATGAAATAAGAAAGCCATAGGATTGGCAGAAACTGAACATCAATATTCATGATGCTTATGCATGGAGACAGAGCATTTATGATATTTTCTTAAGCTGTTATGTCTGCTTTATAATGAGTATCCCAGAATAAGCAAACGGCTAGATTTTTAAGTCTCCAAAGAACCATTCAGCTCTATGCATCTGTCTGAATTTAAATAATGAAGCTCTGCATGCACAAAAAGGAAACTCAAGGAAAAGGGAGCGAAGGAAATACTGTGCTTATATGGAGACATTTTAAGAGCAATTCTCCTGCTTGTTAAAATCCAATGTTTGCAAATTCACACAGAGATACATCTATGCCATAAATGATCATCAGAAGTCCAGTGAAATGAAATCCCCCTTATGCCTTCTAGGTCCTCAAAAGGGGCAAAAGTAAAGGTAAGGTGGAATTTTGGGTTCTAACTTCTGGGGTGCTTCACCAATGTCTGCAAACAGATCTTTTAGAAATACTAGAGTTGAATTTGAAGTCCAGTTGCACATTCTTTATATGCATAGGGTCAGAGGGAGGCAGAAAAAAATGCAAGGAAGTGAATATTGTATTCAGCATGAAAATATCCTGGCTCCTTTACTCTTGAAAGGATCTTGGTCTAAGATAATGTTTAATTGTAAGAGTAGAATTAACTCATAACCAGGATCCTCTCTATATGAGACTTTTTAGAAATACCTTTACAAAATGGACAGTGTTTTCTTAAGGATGTTGAATGTACATTGCATTTTCAACATTTGGAACTGCTGGATTCAAGGGCACAGTCAGCCTATGACAACTTAAAGTTAGCCATAAGTACATGGACAAAGGTTTATCTGCACTTTGAACCAGAGAGCCCAATCTGAATGCTTAAGGTGAGTCCAGAGAAACCAAGATTCTGTGGGTCAAGGATCTTAGGTTCTAACAAGAAATCACAAGATAGACATTTCCCAGAGTTCTCTTCACCTTAGATAAATCCTACGTAATAACAGAAGTCTTGATATCTGGCATTCAGAGCAATTTATTTTATTCAAAGAATGCTACCACACACAAAATCTCATTTCCAAGTCTTCATTGTGTGTTACAATTTTCAATATAATAAAAATTCAGGACAGTGAAATAACGTATAGCTTTCTTCTACCTGTAGCAGAAACCATTTACAGTAGCCACAGATAATGAATACTTTCTCAGGTGCATACAACTACTCTTTCTTTTAGGCTGAACACTTAGGCAACATGAGTAAAATTGTCTAATGTCTGAGTATATGTGCGTGTTTGTGTGTATCTGATGTTCATAGCTTCATATTATTTTATTATTTATCACCATTACTTCTTTGGCTAGATTGTTCAAAGCCTTAAGGTGCTGTATTTAGCAGTCTTTTGTGGAAATGGCCTAGGGCCGTACATGCCATTTCTAACCACTTTATTATTTCATATATATGTTTAGCATTCATGTTTTCCCACTTACGCACTTGACGTATTGTGAAAATTGCCCCTCTTCTCCTCATCTTAACAGGATTCTTGGCTTCTTAGGCCCAATATTTAACTTAACAAACATTATTGAGCCTTATAATTTTCTAGGCACTTAGGCTGTGATGGTTAATAAGACATGCTTCCTATCCTCAAATAGCTCAAAATCAAACTGGAGAAACAAGCATATAGACATCTAACTAGAACACCAACACATAAAAGCACCAAAACTGTCCCAGTACATTGAAAGTGCAAAATTAATTAGTAAAGTAGATTATCTTATTGAGTAAATTTTAAGAAATATACAAATTTCTCTCAACACTTGACTGTTATCAATTACAGCTTAATACAACTCTGGTATTGTGAATACTCTTTTTTTCTAGTATGCTTCTTTGTATATTTCTGCTATGCTTTTGTTGGAATCAGATTCTTTTGAGAGTGATACAAGCCTTAGGACTCCAGGCTCATCATCTAACAATTCCACTAGGAGTTGACTTTTCTCAGATTCTCTTCAATACATGCATTAGGAGCCCATAGTCACTATTAAGGTTCTCTTAGGGAACTGTTAGAGGTCAATTAAAATGAAGGTCGTCAATTTTTTTGGTAACTTCAAGATTAGCTCAGTGATCTTCATTCAACCTTAACTATATAATGGAATCACCTCAGGAAATTAAAAATGCTGATGCCTACATGCTTCCACCTCCCCTCTCCCAACACACACACACACACACACACACACACACACATCTTCCCCACTGGGATTCTAATTTCATTGGTCTAGGGTGCTGCCTGGGCACTAGAATTCATGAAAGCTCCCCAGGTATTTCTAATGTGTACCCAAAGTTGAGAAACATTTTACTAATTCTATACTATTTCCTCTGATTTGCATACATTTTTCTTCCTCTATACATGACTGAAAGATTATAAATATTGAAGGACTGAAGGCCTCCACCCTTATGCTCAGAGTACAAATATAGTTCATGATAAATTTCTCTCAAATTATGGGCTTCCTTGCCTTCTAATTTTGTGCAGTTATATAAAAACAAGTCAGCATTTTTTTTTACACTCCTTCCACCAAGACTGGAAGTCTTTGTGCCTTCCACTTTAATTTAGGTTGACCTTAGTGATATATGCACTACAAATAGAATATAATGGGAATGCATGGTGTGACAGAGCCATGAAGTTTCTGCCTGGTTCTCTTTGAGTAATCACACTATAAGCCCTGAGCCATCATATGAGAAGTCTAACCATCCTGAAGCTGCCATTCTTTGAAACAGCCAGATCATATGGAGAGATTACCTATAGCAGTTTGGTCAGTAGTTCTAGTCTTCAAATCATTCCAGTTAAGATGCAAGACATATAAGTAAAGAAACTTCTAGATGATTCTTCTTTTGCCTACGATTGAGTCACCCAAGCCTGTGAGTCTTCCCAGATGAAGTCCCTGATATTGTGGAACAGAGACAAGTCATTGCTGCCATTTCCTGCTCAAATTTCTGACCCACAAAATCATGAAAAGTACAGAATTTGGTACCTGGAAAGAAAATACTGCCAAATCAAATATGTAGCATTGGTTGCGGGACCATGTAATGCATAGAAACTGGAATGGTTCTAAGACTACTGATGGAAGCCTGATGGGCCTCAAGGAGATTGGCAATGTGGGATTAAAGAACAGTGTGGAAAATGTAATTGAAAGCTGGAAGAAGAGAGAGTCTTGATGTGTAGTGGCAAAAAGCTGACCAGAACCATCATTTATGGTTGTGTGGAAAATAAAAAATGTACTTATGAACTGTTGATCTGGCTAAATATTTCCAGAAAGGATGTCAAAAGCATCAATTGTATCTTTCTTGTTAGCTCAGTATCATAAGCTATGTTTAGAAAAGGCAAGCTAAAGGAGAAATTAAGTTTCAAGCAGAATTTATAGTAAAGAATCAATAATGATACATTTGAATATAAACCTAGTTATAACTCTTAGTTTCCTAATAGAAGGTTATCAAAGTAAGAAAGGGCTTGCATTAGATAGATAGATAGATTTGTTATAAGGAATTGGCTCACATGATTATAAAGACCAAGTCTCAAGATCTGTGGTCAGCAAGCTGGAAGCCCAGGAGAGCCCATGACATAGTTCCAGTCTGAAGGCCAGGAGGCTTAAGACCAAGGAAGAGCTAATGTTTGAGTTTGGGCCTTAAGTCAGGATAAAAACTGATGATCCAATTCAAATTCAGCCAGGCAGGAAGAGTTTCTTCTTATTCAGGAAAGGGTCTGCCTTTTTTTTTTTTTTTTTAGTTAGGCCTTCAACTGACTGGATGAAGCCCATGCACGTTAGGAAAGGCAATTGGCTTTACTCAGTCTATGAATTTAAATGATAGTCATCCAAAAGCACCCTCACAGAAACACTTAGAAAAATGTCTAACCAAATACCTGGATACCTTGTGATCCATTCAAGTTGATACATAAAATAACCATCACAGGGCTTCAGAGCAAAGATCAAGTCCAAGGCGCTATCAAGAAAATATCTCCTGATAAAGATGAACCATGCGTGTTACTGTGAAACATTCTTTTCTTAATCTCAGAGGTTTAAGGTAGCACCTTCTAACTCTTTAAAACATACAAAAGGGCTTAAAAGGAGATATAGTTGCAGATATCTTTGGCAAATATAATCTGTCACATGTCTATAACTTTTCTCCTGAGCTTTATGTTACTTTTCTGATCAATATCTTATTTTCCTACAATGGCTTTCCTTTGTATAATCATTTGTATTAATCACTTGTCAATAACACAAATTGCTCTGCCTTTTTTAAAAGAACATAAACTTTAGAAAATCTTAGCTTCATTTTATAAAATGGTCAATCTTTTCCAGAATAAAGCAGCATGAAAGAGTAAAACCAATCCACAACATTGTTTTCATTTTGAACTCAAGCATATAATTAAAAGAACTAAAGTGTTAAAAATAATGATATAATACTTTGTTAAATATGACATAAACAACATAAAAAGTCAATGTGTAGAACATTTTTCTGCAATTGGAGTTAAGTTGCTATCAGCTTAAAATAGGCTGTTATAACTTTAAGAGATACAATGAAAGCCTCATGGTAAACACAAAGCAAAAAATGTATAATAAATACACAAAACGATAAAGAGAAAAGAATCAAAATATACCATTACAAAAGTCATCAATTCACATGAAAGACAGCAAGAGAGGAAGAAAAGAACAAAAGAACTATAAATCAGAAAGCAATCAAAAATTGATGATAGTAAATCCTTACTGATCAAAAATCACTCTAAATGTAAATGGTTTAAATTCTCCAATTAAAAGACAGAGCTGCTTGATGAATTAAAATGAATAATTAAAAAAAAAAAACAAGGCCCAACTATATCCTGCCTACAAGAGACTTACTTAAGCTGTAAGGACATTCACATTCACAGGCTAAAAGGGAGAGAATGGAAAAATATATTCTATGCAAATCAGAAACAAAAGAGAGCAGAGGTTGTAATACTTACATTACACAAAATAGACTTTAAGTCAAAAGCTGTAACAAAAGGCAGAGAAATCTGTTATATAACTATAAATAAGTCAATTCATCAAGAGTATTTTATAAGTATATAGTATATATACACATCCAATATCAGAGCATTTAAATATATTAAACAATTTTTAACAAATCTGAGAATAGCAATAGACAGCAATACAATTAATAGTATAAGATGTCAATACTCCACTTTCAACAAAGGATAGATCATCCCGACAGAAAATTAATAAGAAAATAATGGACTTGAATGCCACTTGAGACCAAATGAACTTAACAGACACACACAGAACTTTCCATCCAACAGAAGCAGAATGTACATTTTTTTCTCAAGCACACACAGAATATTCTCCAAGACATATGTTATGTCATGCTAAACTCTTAACAAATTTAAGAAGATTGAAATCATATCAAGTGTCTTTTCTAGTCACAATTTTATGAAATTCAAAATCAATAACAGGAGGAAATCTGGAATATTCACAAATATGTAGAAGTTAAACAACACACTTCTGAACAACCAGTGGGTCAAAGGAGAAATCAAAAAGGAAATCAAAAAAATATCTTGAGACAAATGAAAATGGAAACATGTGACACACCAAAATGTATGGGATGCAGCAAAAGCAGTTGGAAGAGGGACATAAATGTACCAATAAATGCCTACATTAAGAAAAATAATTTTAAACAAACAACTTAAACCTAAAGAAAAAGAGCAGACTAAGCCCAAAGGTAACAGAATAAAGGAAATAATAAAAATTACAGCCCAGAGAGAAAATAGAAAAGATCAATAAAAATAAGAGTTAGTTTACTAGAAAGATAAAGTTGACAAACTAGTTAAAAACTAGACTAAGAAAAAAAGAGATGATTCAAAATAATAAAATTATAAATGAAAGAGGAGTCATATAACTGATACCACAGAAATACAAAGGATCATAAAAGACTACTATGAACAATTATATGGCAACAAATTAGGTAACTTAGAAGAAATATATAAATTCCTAGAAACATACAACTTACTAAAACTGAATCATGAAGTAACAGAAAATCTGAACAGACCAATATTGAGCAAGGAGATTGAATCATTAATCAAATATCTCCCAACAAATAAAAGCCCAGGACCAGATGGCTTCACTAGTAAATTCCACCAAATATTTAAAGAAGAATTAATACCAATCTTTCTCAAATTCTTCCCCCAAAAATGAAAAAGGAGTGCTTCCAAATTTATTTTATAAGGCCAGCATTATCCTGATAATTGAAATCAGACAAGAACACTAAAAGAAAAGAAAATTAGAGGCCATTATTCCTAATGAACACAGATACAAAAATTCTTGTCAAAATACTAGCAAATTTAATTCAAGAGCACATTAAAAGTATTATACACTATGACAAGTAGGATTTATCTCTGAGGTGCAAGGATGTTTTGACATACACAAGTCAATAAATGTGATACACCACATTAACAGAATGAAGGATAAAAATCACATCATCATCTTAATACATGCAGATAAAAGCATTTGACAAAATTCAACATCCTTTCATGATAAAAACCTTCAACTAAATAACTATAGAAGAAATGTACGTCAAATAATAAAGGCCATATATGACAAGCCTACAGCTAACATGATACTCAACAGTGAAAAGTTAAAAGCCTTTCCTCTAAGATCAGGGATGAGACAAAGATGGCCATTCTTGTCAGTTCTTTTCAACAAAGTACTGGAAATCCTAGCCACATAAATTGTAAGAAAAGAAAGGATTACAAATTGGAAAGAAAAAAGTAAAATTACCTCTATTTTTAGATAACATGATATTATATATAGAAAAACCTAAAGACTCCTCCAAAAAACTGTTAGAACTAACAAATGAATCCAGCAAAATTACAGGACACAAAATCAACGTACAAAAATCAGTTGCATTTCTACCCACTAACAACCAACTATCAGAAAGAGATTAAGAAAGCAATCTCATTTACAATAGCACTGAAACAATAAAATACATAGAAATAAATTTAACCAAGGAGGTGAAAGACCTGTACATAGAAAACTGTAAGACACTGATGAAAACATCTGAAGAGGACACAAATAAATGGAAAGATGGCCTGTGTTTGTGGATTAGAAGAATTAATACTGTGAACATGTCCATACTACTCAAAATGATCTACAGATTCAATGCAATCCCTATCAAAATTCCAATGACTTTTTCTTTTACAGAAATAGAAAAAAAATTCTAAAATTTGTATAAAACTACAAAAGACCCAAACAGCCAAAGAAATCTTGAGAAAGAAGAAGAAAGCTGGAGGCATCACATTTCCTGATTTCAAGCTATACTACAAAGCTATAGCAATTAAAACAGTACTGTACTGGCATTTTAAAAAAGGCACATAGAGCCTAGAAATTAACTTATACATACATGGTTAACTAAATTTTGACAAGGATGTCAAAAATACACAATGAGGAAAGGAGTCCTTTCAATAAGTGGTGTTGAGAAAACTTGAAATTCACATACAAAAGAATGAAACTGGACCCCTGCCTTACATTATTCACAAAAATTAGGTCAAAATGGACTAAAGACTTAAATTTAAGACCTAAAACTATAAAACACCTTGAAGAAAATATAGGAAAAATCTCCTTGATGTTGTTCTTGGCAATGATTTCTTGGATAGATTTCTTGGATAAGACATCAAATGCACAGGCAATAAAAGCTAAAATAAACACAAGGGACTATATTAAAATAAATTGCTTTTGTACAGCAAAAAAAATAGTCAATAAATTGAATAAACAAACTACAAATGGGAGAAAATATTTGCAAAACATGTATCCAATAAGGGATTAATATTCAAAACATATTAAAAAAAAACTCATACAACTCAATAGCAAAAAAAAAGTAAATAATCCAATTTAAAAATGGGCAAAAGATCTGAATATATATTTTTCCAAAGAAGACATATAGATGACAAATGGGTACATGAAAAGTACTCAACATCACTAATCATCAGGAAATGCAAATCACCTCACATCTGTTAGGATGGCTATTATCAAAATGACAAACGAAAACAAATGTTGGTGAGGATGTGGAGAACAGGACACCCTGTATACTCTAGGTGGAAATGTAAATTGGTACAATCAATTTGGAAAACAATATGGCAGTTCCTCAAAAAATTAAAAATAGACCTACCATATGATCCAGCAATCCAACTCCTGGGTATATAACTGAAGGAAATAAAATCAGTATATCAAAGAGATATCTGCAGTCCCATGTTCATTGCAGTATTATTCACATAGTCAAGAGTTAGAAACAACCTAAAATGTCCTATGACTGATAAATGGATAGAGAAGATGTGAAATATATATATTCAGCCATGACAAAGAAGAAAATCTTGCCATTTATAACAACATGGATAAACCTGGAGGGTATTATGCTATGTGAACTAAGTCAAAGACAAATACTACACAAATACTGTATGGTATCTCTTATATGTGGAATATTTTTTAAAAATCTGATTTCTTGGAAATAGAGAACGGAAAAGTGGTTGCTAGAGGCTGAGGGGAGGGAAAAATGAGGAGACGTAGGTCAAAGGGTACACACTTTCAGTTGTGAATAGAATAACATACTTTGAGGATCTCACGTATAGCACGGTGACTATAATTAATAATACGGTACTGTTTGCTTGAAAATTGCTGAAAGCAGATTGGAAAGGATTCTCACACACACACACACACACACACGCACACACACACACAAAGGGTTAACTCCGTGACGTGACAGATGTACTAATTATCTTGATCTTGGTAATTATTCATATATATATAAAACCATCAGGTTGAACATTTTGAATATATTCAATTCTATTTGTCAATTATTCTTTAAAAATTTTGGAGTAAAAATAAAGTTTAAAGTAATTCCTCTTCGTGATCCAAATCCCATTCTGTATGTTTCATGACCTAGGGCTCTAGAAGTCAAAATGTGACCAAAACTCCTAATTTAAGTGACTAACATATCACTTAAAATTTTAACATTTCAATGGCCTTAGAAAGTCAGTTGTTTTCAGGCCCATACAGACCAAAATGATTTCAACACCCAGAAAACATGAACATATTCTAGGTTAACACTCCTTTGCCCCCATACAACCCTGAGGACCCAAAGTTATATACCTTTCAAAATATGAGTGATTTCTGATAACAACAAAAATATTGTGATAGTATTTGCAAAAGTAATATGAAATTCTAGGAATTATTTAGTAGCTTACAATGTCCAGGATTCAGTTTTCTCATTAAAGTGGATTTATGCTAAGAGTGAGATTGCCTTGTTGAAACAGTATCTTTCAAAGTGAGCTACTTCTCAGGAAATAGTGAACGTTTGAATAGCTTGGTATAAACTATCATTATTGTGGGCACATAAAGGATCATGTCTCTTTTGCTTGGTTCTAAAGCTGACATATAACCAGATGTGTGTACCTCAAATGCCTTCAATCACTCAGTCATTGTTTTAACATACCTTTAGCACCTACCGTGGATTAGATACTGTGTTATATAAACACTAAGCAAAGATGAGTAAAACATGTCCCTTGTGCTGAGATGTTCACCATCTAGTGGGAAAGACAAACACCTTAAACAGATTTTAATATAATGTGTCAAATAACTGTGATGATAGAAAAATGCACAGAATGCTATGAGAGATCAAAGGAGAAATATTTGTATCTTATGGAGATCAAAGATTTTTTCTTGGAGGAGATGCTATCTCAATGCAATCATAAAGGATGAATAAATCTAAGTAAAGAGTATTTAGTATTTTAAACATCTGAGCTCACAGAAACTAAGACCTACGCTAAGAGAAAGAAAAAATCATAGATTATGGGAAAATCTATAAGCACTTCATTGTTGCTACATTATAAAGTGCAAAACAGCAAGTGGTGGGTGATGAATCTTGAGTAATGGTCTGGGGCTAAATCATAAGAGCCATATATTATATTATGGAATTTGGACATATGAGAACTCACTGGAAGACAGGAGGATGACATAACTAAATCTGCTTTCTGTGTCATATTTCTTATCTTCATGCTTATCTCTTTACTGCTTATTGTAGTTATAGTTTCTTTTTTTTGTCTTTTAATCTACATTCTGGCTTATTTAAATAATCTTTAATTTTTACTATATATTTGGTTTTCCTATTGGGATTTCCACTTTCCTATAGAGTCTTACTTTTTCCATTTAAAGAAGGACCTTCAACACTTCTTTTAGAGTAGGTTTAGTATTGATGAATTCTTTTAGTTTTCGCATGTCTGAGAAGTTTGTTTTTTTTTTCTTTTTCTATTCTAAATGATAACCTTGCTGGGTACAATCCTAGGTTGTTTTTCCTTTTTGGAACTTTGAATATATCATACCTCTCCCTTCTGGCCTGCAAAGTTTCTGCAGAGTAATCAACTTATAACCTTATGGGGGGGGCGTTCCTTGTAACTGACTATTTTTTTCTTGTTGCCTTTAGAATTCTCTCTTTAACTTTTGCCATTTGGATTGTGATGTGTCTTGGTGTGGCCCTGTTTTGTTTCATCTTGTTTGGGACTCTGTGCTTCTGGTACCTGGTTATCTGTTTCCTTCTTCAGGTTTGGGATGTTTTCAGCCATTAATTTCTTCAAATACATTTTCAATCCCCTTCTCTCCCTCTCTTCTCCTTCTGGAGCCCCTATAATGCTAATGTTGGCATGTTTAATGTTATCCCAGAGATTTTGTAGATTGTTTTGATTTGATCTTGTAGATTGTTTTCTTTTTTTTTTTTTTATTTGTCTTTCTTTCATTTTGATTGGGTGATTTCTATCATTCTATCCTCCAGATCACTTATGCATTCTTCTGTATCCCTTAGTCTGCTATTCATTCCTTCTAGTGTTTTTTTTTTCCGATATTGAATTATCTATTTTTGATTGATATTTTGATTGATTTTTTAGTTCCTTGTTAAAATTATCAGTGTTTAGATCAATTCCTTTCCCTAATTCAGTTAACATTTTAATTACCAATGATCTGAATTCTTTATGGTAAATTGTTTATTTCTGTTTAATTGTTTACTTTTTCAGGGTTTTTCTCTTGCTCTCTTAATTGAGACTGGTTCCTCTGCCTTGTCATTTTACCTAACTTTCTCTGTCTCTGTGAATTTAGGTGGAACAGTTCCCTATTATGGTCTTGAAAGGGTGTTTTTATGTGAGAACATCCTTATGCAGACTATGTGCAACTAATCCCTTTGGTGGGAGGGCTGGATTTGATGTGGATGCCAGTCACATTTTTCTTCAGGTTGTGCTAGCATCTGTCACCTTGGTAGGGGGTGGGGCTGGAGATAGAAGAGCTAGACCCTACACAGGGTGTGAAGCAGAACATCCTCTGTGCTCAGTGGCTGTCACAACCCTGTCAGGGATGGGGTCTGATCCCAACTTGCTGGAGCAGAAGCCCTGAGGGTCAGGCTGGAGCTGGATCTGTTCCCTTTAAGTGTGTTTTCTTCCTTTGCCCCTCACCAGGAACTTTGCCCCAAAGGAGGGGAATGTGGAATCAAGTGGAGGTTGTGCACCTGCAGAGGTCCAATGCTCTGCCTGTGTAGGCATCTGTAGCTCCAGTCAGATGTAGCCCATGGTTGTGTCTTTTCCCCAGTCATGGCTGCCTGAGATCTAGTGCTGTACTGTGGCATGGAGTGACTGGGGCCAGAGCATTCACTCAGCTTGGGCTGAGGCACACAGCCAGGAGGTCACAGGAAACCTGGCAGGTGCACTGTCATCAGAAATTTGGGCTGCTTCTGGGCTGCTGCTTAAGCAATGGCCACTGCCCTACCTGAGCTCTGCCCCAGACCGGGTCACCTCTGCATCCCAAGGTCAAGTCTTTTCTCAGGTCCCAGCTGCCCTAGATTCAATGCTGAATGGTGCGTGGAGTGAGTGGGGTTAGGGCATTTGCTGGGCTCAGGCTGGGGAGTGCAAAGAGCTGGTCACTGGAAACTCAGCAACTGCTAGGCAGACTTCTCTGCCTGCTTTGGGGGCAAGCTAGCACCCATGAGGGGTTGCAGGCTTCTCCAGCTTTTGTATCTGTCCCATTGGTTCTCTGACCAACAAAGCGGGTTGTCTCCTGTGCACAGGACCCCAGGACTAGGACACCTAGTCTGTGACTTGACCTGCTCACACCCCAAGGTGGGTGTCTGCCTATGTGATCACCCTTTTCCTCTGAGTCCCTTCCCAGAGGCACAGGTCCCAACAGGATTGCTTTTCTTCACTTCCTACTGATTACAAGTGTATCTTTCTTAGAGCCTTAGTTGGACAGGAGACCTTCTGCCAGTTTCCAGTTAGTTTTCAGTGAGAACTGTTCCACACGTAGATGTATTTTTGATGTGTTCGTGGGGGAAGGTGAGCTCCACATCCTCTAACTCCATCATCTTGATCTCTCTACAGGTTCCTATTTTGGTTATCTAATTCCAATTCTATGTTAGGCAAAAAGGTTTCTATTTTTAGATAATCAATGATGACATCCATCTAAAATGAACCTCATTCTCATTCCTCAGCCTTGCAGCAACCCAGCAGTAGCAGTCGGGTCTCCTTTCCAACAAATTCTAAAGGGCAGCCATCTTGCTTCCTTCTAAACTTGCTTTTTAGAAAGATAATTCTGGCACCAGCGTGGACAGTAAATCAGGGAGGATTAAAATGGAGAAGCAGAGGAAATAATTAAGAGGCTTTTGAAGTAATCCAATTGGGGGATAATAGTAGCCTAGACAACAGGTATGGAAATAAAATGAACAGAAGTAGAAAAACTCAAAATACATTTTGAAAATAGATTTGTAAATCTTTGTTGGTAAATTAGATGTAGAAGGTGAGCGTTAAAGAGGGGAAAAGGAAAAAAAAAAGAGGGGAAAAGGCAGTAAAGAGTAACTCCTAGGTTTTAGCTTGGGAAAACAGGTGAAAGTGAACACCACTGGGGAAGAAGATACTTTCCTCTACACTTCCTGGTTCTTCTGGCTGGACTAAGAATTAAATTGGTGTGAGACAGATTAATATGAGAAAATCACACAAAAATTTAATAACACACATACATTGGAGATCTTTATTACAGAAGAGAAATGTATTTAATCATTTTTATTACATATGTGCTAGTTGAAACCTTTAGAGCAGACATCGTAACTCAGAAGAGGCCACTAGACTGAGAAAACTATGGCCTAAGAGATCTCAGGGGCATACCAATATTTAAAAGAACAATGACCTGTGGTAAGAAACATAGAGTGGTCAGAAAAGTGTTAGAAGAAGAGAACAGTGTCTCAGAAACCAAGGAAGAAAAGAATCTCAATTGGGTCAACAGTGCTACACTGCAGAAACAAGAATTAGGAAAAACTGACAAGAGACTATTTTCCTGGGAAATCTATAAAATAGCAGGGAAAGAAGCCAGGATACAAAGACTTAAGGAGGTATTTTTTAAACTTATATTCCCAATGATCCCTATTTTTACATATTTGTGCTCCTGCAGCTCAGTTAGAAGGTGCATTTGTGAAAAAAAATCCAATAAATATTGGCATTTGAGCTTAGCAAAGGAAAGTGATGTATCAACCTTGTTTGCAATTATGTGTACATTTCTACACACTCTGAGCCATATTATAAATGTGCTCAAAGCCACCAAGTGGCTAAATAAAATAAATATGCTCAAATGCTTTGGGTTTTGCAATCAAATGAATATTTTAAAAACTCGTACATACTGGCTTGTGTGTTGAAAATATTTATGATTAAATACTCATTGAAAGTTATACACCTAAATTGTAATTGTAGATCATTGTTCCTTTTGCAAATATCATAAAATAAATTTTAAAGTGAAAGAAAAAGATAAGTCACAGTGCCTGGCTTGATATAGCCTTGGTATTCAGTTGTATCTCCAAAATATGCTTTTAACACTAGATTTCCTTATACCAATATGAAGACGTTATCTTACTTATTTCATACTTTCTTCATCACACTCAGCTTCAATAGCTTCATCAGGTAACAAGATTCTCCACTTTACAACTTCTCTGACATGGACAACAATGATATGAAAATTCTCTCTTGGTGAACCCTGGCATCCATTCATCACAGGGTGTAAGAATGGCATAATGGTAGGAATAGGATCCCATCATATCATTTTAAGAAATGTGTCTTCTAAACCAATTTCAAATATCTAGAAAGAAGTTTATAAGTTTTAAAAACACTCAAAACCAATAATTTCCAATCGATTCAGTTATTTCAGTCTTTGTCCACATCCAGGTCTAACATGGTAAGTACTATAAGAAAAAAATTAGAATGATGGTCTGCTAGGTAATAATGGCACTGACTACAGTAGGATGTTTCGTAAATAATTATTAGTGGAAAAATATGAATTTGGTTCAATTAATGGTTAAAGGCTATATGAAGTTTATACTTGTCAACTTACCTAAAGCAGAAAAATTTCTTGGCATTGTTCAATATTCACATCCTCAAACACAAATGCATGTTTGTTTGTTTACCCTTTATTTCACCATACGCTATCATTACTTCATCCACAGTAACATGATTCAGTGAACAGACATTTGTTTAGGATTTGCCTTATTAGCTGTCAGCATGATGTCTGTATATTTTCATTACTTCTCTTTTCCTCATCTTTTTATATATCCTTTTCTTTCTTTTTTTATCTTCTTTTCCTTAGGGGAGGAGGATATATTAGCTGTTTCACATTTAATAAAATATAGTCCATCATAGCTCAATCCAGACAACTTGGTCCATTCTGAATTATTACTATCTCCACAAGTACAAAAAGCAGAAAATGAATAAATACAATAGGCTTGTCTTCTGCTCTTCAGCTTCCTAAATTATGTTAATTGAAGTAAAAATTACAACACAATCTAATGTGGTTCTAAATGTATGTAGTAGAAGTATTTAAAACAATTATAACAGAGGGAGGGTAAAGAGACATGAAGAAAGATGAGGCTTCTACACATCACTCAAACTGGAAAAATGATGGCACAAGTAAATTGTGATAAGGTATGGCTATAACATGTAATACCTAGAGATGATACTAAAAAAGCTATACAAAGATAAAATAATAGATACTTCAAAATCGAATTCTAAATATGTTGAGGTAACCCACAGGAAGGCAGGGAAATGAAAATAGAGGAATAAAAACAAAGAGGGAAAACAGAAAACAAAAAATTAAATGGCAGATTTCAATCATATCAATAATTACATAAAATGTAAAGATTAAAGACACTAATTAAAAGACAGAGATTGGCAGAGTGGATTTTAAAAAAAGAACCAAATTTTACACTGTTTACAAGAAACTCACTTCAAATGCAATGATATGTGTGGGTTAAAATTTAAAGGATGGAAAAAGATTTACCTTATAAATGTTAATCAAAGAAGCAAGATTGGTTATAATAATATCAACATAAAGTGGATTTGAGAGTGAAGAACATTATTAGGGTCGTTTCTGGGAGCAGAAGGTAGGGGATGGGGGGGAAAATGAGTCAAGGAGGTCAAAGGGTACAAATATCCAGTTAGAAGATGAACAAGTTCTGGGACTGTAATGTGCAGCATGGTGACTATAGCTAACAATACTAAATTGTATATTTTAAAATTGCTAAGAGAGTAGATGTTTGAAGTTCTCACCAGAAAAAAAGATTGTAAATATGTGAGGCAATGAATGTGTTAACTAATCTTATTGTGGTAGTCATTGTGCAATATATGCTTATATCAACTTAGTATATTGTACACCTTAAACTTATACAATGCAATATGCCAATTTTATCTCAAAAAATATAGAAAATAAATAAATAAACAAACATTGGTTCTCTTGGAAAATAAGTAAGTTAACATGACTCCAAATGTACCTAAATGTTGTATTTAGCAGAAAAAATTCAAATTAAGGTATTATTAATATCTTCCTAGCAGCTATAAAATACTGTACCTAAAATACACTAAACAAAATTTGATAGAACTTGAAGGAGTAGAGACAGATTTTAACATCTCTCTCTCAATAATTTACAGAATAAAGTAGGTATAAAATCAGTAAAGATATCTAAGGCCTGAACATTACAATCAACCAATAGGATCTGATGTCTATAAATCACTTCCCCTAACAACAAAAAAAATACATGCTTTTCAAGTGTACATGGAACATTTTCCAAGACAGATCATATTCTAAGCCATAAAACAAATATAAAAAATTTTAAAATAATTGGAATCACACAAAATTAGTTCTATGACCACAAATGAATTAAAATAGAAGCAAATGATGGAAGGAACTGGAAGATCTGTAAATATTTGTAAAGAAATTAACATAATTCTAAAGAACCCAGGGATCAAAGAAGCAATGAAAAACTATCAATATTTGTGGGATAGAGTTAATGCTAACCATAAGATAAAATTTGTAATTTAAAATATTTATAATAAAAGTTGAAAGTTTTCAAGTCAGGGATCTAAACTTCTACCTTAGGAAGCTAGAGGACAACATTGCAAATTAAACTCAAAATATGTGGAAGGAAGTAAGTGATAAAGATGTTGTATTGGTTTGCTAGGGCTGCCAGATCAAAGTATCATAAACTGCGTGGCTTAAACACATAAATTAATTTTGGCACAGTTCTGGAAGTTAGGAATTTGAGAACAAGGTGTCAGCAAGACTCGTACCTTGTGAGGGCTGTGAGAGAAGGATCTGTGCCAGGCCTATCTCCTTGGCTTGTAGATGGACAACTTCTCCTTTTATCTTCACATTGCCTTTCTGTTGTACGTGTTATCTAAATTTTCTCTTCTTATAAAGACGCCAGTCATACTGGATTAATTCCCACTTCATTTGAACTTAATTACCTCTGAAAAGTCCCTCTCTCCAAATATGGCCACATTCTGAGGTACTAGGAGTTAGGACCTCAGCATATGAATTTTGGAGGCTGTGAAAGGAAAATCAAAATGCAGTCGGTATTGCTAAGAGAGCTTGCTAAAACGGAGTCAGGAGGGCACTGAGGAAGTATGACTTATGCACATCTCAGCCCAGATGACCTCTGGGCTATTTATTATCTTAATGCAGGCATCTGGAACATCTACCCAACGTTCCAGAACCTTAAAGATACTTATTGGAAGTCTACCCTAAGACAACTAACTCATGACAGCCAACACTTAATGACAAATACTTCCTTTCTTATGTTAGAGTAACAGACTCATGGCTTTTGCCTTTATAAACCCCTGACTCTTTCTCTTCTCCAGGACACTCTTCTGGTTTTTCTCTTCTGGTTTACTCTTCTGTTATCTCCCGGACTGCAATTCTTAAGACATCAAATAAACTCTTATTTGCAGTCTTCTGTTGTTTGGTTTGGTTTTGTTGGTTTACAAGGGGGAGTACGCAATTCAGTCCATAACAGATGGATAATAACAAAATAAAAACGAATGAGTGTGAGGCAATAAGAATGGCAGAGTGCGACTGTGCCCTACTCCAGAGCTTTGTCCCTCCAAAACAACAATTAAAATGCTAGTAAAAACTATCAACTTTTGCAGAATCTGGAATCTAGTCAAGAACTTACAGCCATCCAGGGACACTTAAGGGAAAAAAGAAGCTGCTGCCCTACGGTAAGAGAGTGCTGTGGCATTTTAAGTGACCTGCCTTCCATCTCCCACTCCCCAGATCAGCTCTGGCTGTAAAGCGGGGAGCCTGCATGCCTGGGGCCGGTGGTTTGTGCAGAGAGGCAATGGGGATCATATTCTCAAAGAATTGTGGTTGGGTTGCTCTGTCTCGAGGCTCTCTGAGGAACTAGCACAAGGACTTGCCTTTTTCTTTTTTCTTCTCTCTCTCTCTTTTTTTTAAACAAATAAAGAGGATTCCCAGGACTAAGGTGGCTTCCCAGGTGATTTTGGCTGCCAGGCAGTGTTTGCTGAAAGCATTTAAAGCAAAAGTATTGGCCACAGCAACCTGGTGCAAGGGAATGAAAGCCAGGATAAGCAACTAGAGTAGAAAGCCTGAGGGAGAAGAGGCTGAGAAAGGAGCTACGGGGGGTGGGGGTGCAGTGGGGGGGGTACGGCTGTTAAAAGCTCTCTCATAGACTGGGCAGTAGAGAAGGCCAGCAGCATGCCCGGGGCTGGATGCCTGCACAGAAAAGGCCTGAGAAGACCCTGAGCTTTCACCTCGGCTGACCTCTAGGATCCTCGGAGCATAAAGTGAAGGTTAAGGCCGAGTTGTAAATGGCCTGGCTAAGCACTGAAGGAGCACCCCCTAAACAGAGCCAACCTTGCAATACCTGGGAAAAATAATTTTTTTGTTTTGTTTCTCTCTTTTCCTTTATGTTTCTTCTCATTTTTTTTTCTTTTTTTCTTTGCTCCAGGAATTTAAGAAAACTTTGTCAGCATGCTAGCTGACCAAGAGCTGATAGGACAGAGGCTCCACTGGCACAGAGGACAAACAATAAAGATTTTACAAAAGTGGTTTAGAAAAGTCACTAGGCAAACAAATAACAAAAGTCCTCGACAAACATACGGAATTGCAAGTGACCACAAGTAACCAAAACAATCTTGAAGAAGGAGAAGCAGGGTTCACAGTTCGGTATTTCAAAACTTACTACAAACCTACTGTATAGCACTAGCATAAAGATAGACATATAGACCAATGGAATAGAATTAAATCCAGAAATAAACTCATACATCTATGGCCAATTGATTTTTGACAATGGTACTAAATCCAATCAGTGGGGAAAGCATGGGCTCTTTGACAATAATGCTGAATACTCACATGCAAAAGGATGAGGTTGGACCACATCATACACGAATTCTAAACAGTGTCATTTAATTTTGCCTGGTGTTCAACTTTATAGAGATGGAATTATGTTACATGTAATCTATGTCCTTTCCTCTTTTGCTGAAGTTTATGTTTATAAGATTCATCCTCTGACATGGGCTGAAATCAAGCTTTTTCTTAAATCTTTAGAGACAATACTGATTTATTTTACATTTATGATTATTTCATCTCTTGTTCTTTCAGTCTAGTCTCTTTTCTCTTTTCCTGGCCTTATTGGCCTTATACTCTGTTTTTAACTACTTTTCACTCTGCACCATAACCCAACATTTTCCCATCAGTATCCAGAAATAGGGAAGTCCAGGAGTCTTTTCTGAACAACTAACTGGGAATTAAAATGTATATTTAGCCTTGACATTTATGTAGGGAAAAGATATCTCAGGCAACTAAGACAATGGCTTTTTTCTCTGTCCTCCATGATTGCAAGGCCCTTATTAGATTATAAAATTTCTATCAGTTAATTGTAGCCTTATTGGTCCCATTTCATGATATAACCATGCAGCCATTAGTGTGACTACTTCAAATATTTTAACTCAGAAAGGTAGTAAACCAGAAATCAAAACAATTGAAGAATATGTTCATTTAAATAGATTTTGTTATTCATCCAAATTAAAGAAATGTACCAAAGCTATAAAAGAGTTAGTTTACTGGCTTAATATAAATGTCGTAAAACAAAATTCAGGAATATAATGTCAAGTAGGGAAAACTGCCCTTTGAAATAAGAACAATGTTTCCTTTATCTCCCCATTCCCACAAAAAAAGTTAAGGGTATTTCATGCGTTGAAAGCATATGTGCACCTACATGCACTCTCCACTGAGCAATCCCATTCCACTAACGGATACAAAACACAGACACTGACAATGAAGGAATAAAGACAACTTACATGTCATTGTTACTGAATTAGAAATGAGGCTCCCCTCTTGGGGCCCTAGCTGAACCCAAAGCCCCCTGCCTGGTCAGTGAGTTTTTTCCCGCTCAGGTTTGTGCTGCCAATAATGAAACTGAGTTTGGTGCGAGCAAGGCAGGCTTTTATTCAATGGCCAGAGAATGGAGAAGGGAAGCTCATGCTCAAAAGGCTCATTCTCCCTGACCAGAGGTCAGGGGGAAGTTTTCATAGGGAAGAGGCAAAGGAGAGGGATGGGGCGGAGTCCAAAGTCATCTTAATTCTCGGAAAAGGCAAAGTTCCAAGAATCAGGTCCACACTTTCTTTCTATCCTTGTACAGGGGAGGAGATCTTGGTAAGGTAATGTATTATAATGTGTGTATAATAAGAAAAATGATGAACTTTAGCTGACTTTGTCAGCCATTTTGGATCTAGCCGGTTTGGTCTGGCTTTTTTTGGCTTCTTGTTTTCCTGCTGATAAAGCACATCTAGCCTATAACATTAAAGACAGTTTCTGCACCCAGGCTTGGGGCTGCATAGCATGGGTGACATCGTGAATTTGGATGCTTTAGAAAAAAATTGGCAAATTCACAAATGTCAGGATGTGTATTTTCAAATGGTTGTTGAAATGAAGATGCAGTTGGGACTAGCTAATCAATCCATCTGTCAAGCAATTGACTTGATTGATTTTTGTTTAGTTTGGGATGTGTGTGTATGTATGTGCATGCTTAGATTTTTTTTTAATGACTGAATGAACTGATTATTATGATGTTATGCTAGACACATATATATTTCCACGATTAAAAACAAAATAAAACACTATACTTGTATTATGCAACAGAAGGTAAGTTAGTCAATAAAAGCATTTATTGAATAGCATTTCACTTGATTAATAATGGATGTTTAAGGATCAATCGTTTTCCTTTTTATGTTGTCTTCTTGAAATGATCTAAAACAAGCAGACTATGATATACTCCCTCAGAGATTCTTTGCTCTCCAGCTAAAGACTGCCAAGGAACACATCTGTAGCTGAACAGGTTGGATTGACGACTCACTGTAGTGAGGAAGGAAGCACGCCCAGGGGAACCATGGAGCATTTCAGTAAGAGGGTGTTAGAAAGAACTTGTTATGGGATTTTGGTTTTGATTAGGTGATTTGGGAGATGGGATATTGCCAAAAATTGGGGCAATCCTATGATTCTGTGTCACAATAAATCTTCTTTAAAGGGAGGACATACTAGGGCAAGGGTGAAACAACATTCAGTAAAGAAGTAACATTTTGTCCAAGATAGCATGTATACCGCATTTTGTAGGTGGCACAGTGACCTTGTTTCGGTCTGTGTTTAGACAATACTGTAAGTGGCCTTTTGTCTCACTGTGCTGTGGCCTCAGAGCCACCTTGTCTGATGCTTGTGTTCAATGAGATAGTTTACGACACACAGAAGAACAACGCGGACAAGCTCTGAGTGCCAGGCCAGCTTCTAAAAAACCCCGAGGCCTAGCTTTGTCAGGCCAGTACCCAGATGTCAGGGGCTATTTTTTTCTTTCTCATACTTTTGAATAAAAAAATACAGAATTGAAGATCCTGCTCTTAAAATAATTTTTAAGGATATATGATAAGAATAAAGACTCAGAGAAAGGAGTAAGCCAGCAGCATGAAGAATTAAACATGATGCTGCATACTGGTTGTAATAGTTTTTCATATGAGTCCTGGAGAGCCCCACCTCCAAACGTCATACACATGTAAAGGCAGAAAAATTTTCTCTTCTTCCCTTGTAGTTGCTTTGACTGATCTAATAATTAAATTGATATAAGACAGATTAACAGAAGAAAAACAAACAGAAAGTAATAATATGTATACCTCCTAATTTATCCCTCTCCTGTCCTTTCCCCTTTGGTAACCATAGCTTTTTCCTATGTCCATGAGTCTGTTTTTGGTTTGGTTGGGATTAACAGATACATACTACTATATATAAAATAAACAATAAGGACCTACTGTATAGCACAGAGAGCTATTCAATAACTTGTAATAACCCATAATGGAAAAGAATCTGAAATATATGTGTGTGGGTGTATATATATGTATTTATGTATATGTATAATTGCTGTACACCTAAAACTAACATTGTAAATCAACTACACTTCAATAAAAAATAAATTAAAAAATGAGGTAACTCCTGATAAGGAAAAAAAGCAACATGTATACCTCCTGTAGACATTGGGAGACCCAGGAACACTGCCAAATAACCTAAACTGTCACCTTAAATACTGTCTTCAGCTAAACTGAAAAGAAGATGTTGGGAGTGGAGAGTCAGTTATGGGTGGTTTCTAGGAAAAACACAGTAAACAAGGGTGTGGTTGTTATGCAGATTTAAATCATCACCTTTTCCATTGATAAGAGTTTCTAGAGATTTAGAGTCATCTTCTCTTACTGGTACAGTAAGGGAGACATTTATAAATGGAGATTTACCTTATAAATGTAAATGTATCTTACCAGAGTAACTTCTACTCAGTTGTCAGAATCTTTTTAATGTCCGTTGTTTTTTTTTAAACATCTTATTAAAAAACAAAACAAAACACACACACACAGCTTAAATAATCAGTATGCCCAAGGCATATTTTGAGGTGGCATAATCCAGTCCCCTTCACATATACAGTCTCTCCAGCACTTTTTGTGCCAAAATATGTGTTAGGGTTTTCCAGACAAACAGAACCAATAGGATACACACACACACACACATAATTGTATATAATTAATATAATAAACAGAAACCTAAATTAAATACATGAGAGACCAGAAGGGGGCGCTCTCATGTTCTGTAAAGACAATTGATTTCGACAGGAAGAAGAAAGTCTTCTTTTCTTTCCTGCCAAAGACTTAGCCAATGAAAAGCCATGGACTCTTTGTTTACTACAGCCCTCCCAGCTTCCTTTTCCTCTCCACAGAAGTGTTCTTCCCTTGCTGTGCAGGGACTTGCAAGCAGCTCGCCATGGTACAGACCCTGAATTGCAATTCTCTGCGGATTCCAAATAAATCCATCTTTGCTAGAGAAATATCTGGTAGTCTCTGTAATTTAGGTCAACAATATATAAAGAGATTTATTATATTTATTATAAAGAATTGGCTCATGGGGTTATAGGGGCTAGTGAATATGCAATCTGCAGGGTGGGCCAGCTGGCTGGAGACCCAGGAGAGCTGATAATGCAGGGAATCTGAAGGCAGTCTGCTGGATAATTCACAAATTGGAAAGATTAAGCTTGTTGATAGTAGTAGATTCTTCTATGGTTATATTTAGCCTGAGAGAAGAAGAGAGACTAACATGGAGCAGGCTAGGGAAAAAAAGAGAAAGTAAGATTTCAAGTGAAAAATAATTATTAGTGAACTCTATCTCTATCATTCAGAATATATTTAAGCTTCTTTGAGCATCGTGGTTTCCTCCTCTGGTAAGATCTCACAGGTCTGTGAAAGTGAGCAAAAATATACTACCCCCAAACATTCCTCTTTGGCGTAAGGATTATATTGAGCTGGTTATTTTTAAGAAACAGCAGACACAGGAGAAGCTCTGAAAACTAAATAGAAGTTACTTTTTTGTAAGAGACATTTATATTCATAAGGGAAATCTCTATTTGTAAGGATGTCCCTCCCTGTGCATCAGGAAGAGAAGGACTAAATCTCAAGAAACTTTTATCAATGGGAAAGGCGAAAACTTAAATCTATATAACAATCATACCAGTGTTTACTGTATTTTTCCTAGTAATCCCCCACAAATGACCCTGCCCTAACCCCCAAATCTTTTGTCTTTACTGGAGATGGTATTTAAGGTGATACTAGGGCTATTTCAGAGAGTTACTCAGTTTTCCAGGGTACCTCCCATGTATACAGGAGGTAGACATGTGTTTACTGAAAGAAAAACGCAAAACTTAAGAGCTGTGTGTTGAGTTTTATCCAGGATCTCCCTGAGGACTACAGCCAGGGAGAGAGACTCTCAGTTGCTCTGAGAAATGCTCTGCGGAGGTAGGGGAGAAGCCCGTTTATGAATGATTTTGGCTAGGGAATCTGTGCAGTCGAGCACACATCTCAGTAAGAGATTACTCACGAGGATCAGATACGTCTGTGCTTTTCTATGTATGGGAAGCTGCAAGAATCTGGGTTCACTGAAATGTTTCCTAAGCTAGAGATATAGCTAACTATCTAAGGGGGTCTGCTTTTCCAAAGCACCAAGTGCCCTATCATGGTTTTTTCACCCTGAATTCCAGTCAGGGTGCACTGTCAATCAGTGGCTGCAGTGACTAATGACTTAATCCTTGTAGAACTGGATGGTGAACAACATTTTTTTGTTTCACATATGTTGTTAAATTTATGTTCGTTTTTCTCCTGCTAATGTCTTCTGTTACAGAGGGGATCTCAGCTAAGAGGATAGAAGGAAATTTATTTTTCCTCCTTTACATAGGAATGGCACAAAACTGCCCAAGGTCTTAAGACTTGCCTTAAGGGTCCTCATTGACAAACTCAGAAAGATGAATGTGAATGTGCAGTATTATGGGTCCTCTCCAAATTCCTAAATTTACACTCTCAGATTTTACCAAGTCACTCTCCTCTTTGCACACCTAATCTGGAGCCAAACAGACCAAGTTTCAAATTCCAGTCTTATACCAGAATAGGCAAATTACTCATCTACAATGAGCTTCGGCTCTCTTATTTAAAAAATTGGAATATATGATGGAGAAAAGACAGTCTCTCCAATAAGTGGTGCTGGGAAAACTGGACAGCTGTATGTAAATGAAATTAGAACATTCTCTAACACCATATACAAAAATAAACTCAAAATGAATCAAAGACCTAAATGTAAGCCCAGATACTATAAAACTCCTCAAGAAAAACATAGACAGAACACTCTTTGACATAAATCGCAGCAATATTTTTTTGGATCCATCTCCTACAGTAATGGAAATAAAAACAAAAATAAACAAATGGGACCTAATTAAGCTTAAAAGCTTTTGCACAGCAAAGGAAACCATAAACAAAACAAAAAGACAACCTACAGAATGGGAGAAAATATTTGCAAATGATGTGACGAACAAGGGATTAATTTCCAAAACATACAAGCAGCTCACACAACTCAACACGAAAAAAACAAACAACCTAATCAGAAAATGGGTAGAAGATCTGAACAGATATTTCTCCAAAGAAGATATACAGATGGCCAAGAGGCACATGAAAAGATGCTCAACATCACTAATCATTCAAGAAATGTAAATCAAAACTACAGTGAGGTATCACCTCACATCAGTCAGAATGATCATCACCAAAAAGTCGACAAATCATAAATGCTGGAGAGAGTATAGAGAAAAAGAAGCCCTCTTACACTGTTGGTGGGAATGCACCACCTGTCCATGAAGGTGAGCCAATGAAATATTGGCATATAGGAATAATGTTTTCTACACAGTATCATTCTGGATAATTTTTCTTACACAAAAATAAATAAAATATTAAGACTACCAATACTTTATAATAGTTTATGGCTAAGATGATTTAGTCTTTGAAAAACAGACAAATAGTAGCCTAAATGGTGGTTCAGTAAGTTGATAAAAAGTATCTAAATAATGCTACAATAAACATCTGCTTTTGAACAATTTGTTTTTGTAACTCATCTGTATGATCTGGGTGCAAAATGCATCTTTAATGATAACGTAGTAATCTGGTACCTTTGATTAAAAGAAAAATTTATCACACCAATGGCATCACTTGACCTTTTTGTTTGTTTTGTTTTGGTACAGGAATAAAGAAAATTTAAAAAATAATTTGGTTTTGGAAATTTTATGATACTCCCCCTCACTCCCTAACCCCTCCATCTCTCTCTCCACTCACCCACCACTCTTGAGAATACCAGACAGCAACATACTAATCTTGCATGAAATCACAGTCAGTTTGCACTTGGCATTCTATGCAAATTTCTGCTTGCAACACAAGAGTGAACTTTCAGAAGTAGAGAAAGTTCAAGAGAGGGCAATTCAATCAGGATGGCAACAGACTTCTTCAAAGCAGCACTCTCTGGAAGCAAGGTCTTCAATATTTTGACAAAAAGTATTTCCAACCTGTAATTCTTTATCAACTAATTGAAAGTATAGAATTTTCAAATGTACAAGATCTCAAATAATTTGCCTTCATTTTATTCCTCTTAAGTGAGCAAGGGAAGGACTCCACCAAAATATAGGAGGAAAGCAAGAAATAGAAATAAATGGGATCCAGAAAGGGGATCAATGAGAGAGACCAAAGCTTAGATAATAAATGGTCCAAACTGAAATAGAATGATGGAGGGCTCTAGGAAAGCTATCTCCAAGAAAGAGATAAAAGTAATAGATTGCCATAGACTGCCAATGATATTTGTATGTATTGAGAGGAAATTTACACTTTTGGAGAATGTCATAAGTATACACATTTTAAAAAGGGGGAACAAAAGGAATTTAGGGAAATGAAAATTGTAACAAGAAAAATGTGAAATTATTCTCAGTTCATGGATTAGTTGTGAATCTAATTTAATCATTATATGTATACCCCGAATGTGATCTAACTGTGCCAACAGATAACATTGGTGGACAATTTCATAATTAGCCTTGTGGAAGCATTTACTTTTTAATTATGACTTTAATAATTAATAAAAAAAAAGTAAAATACCACCCAAAGAGTTTAGCTCAGAATTTCTGGGTTTCCACTGACAAGAGTCAAATAGATTTACAATAGAGGTCAAAGTCACAGAATCTTCTGGTCAGTCTGGCTCATGGTGATTTTGCCTTTTTAACTAAATACATTCCATATTATTTCTATATGATAAACAGATTTATTTGTGCTTTTATTTGCTTAAGAAAACAGAAATGAACTTTAGGATAGTTACTGTCTTCCTCCAGGGCCACTTGGCTTTGCCTTTGTTCTGTTCTTTTCTATATGTTTGATACAATTTCATGTAGAGGGGTTTATGTGATTTTTTTTGACTTTTGAATTCCAGAAAGCATCAATGGAACTGTCAAAGCATATGTAAATAGGAAGTTCATTTGCATACTTAAGCACCACAGAGCCAGGATATAAAAACACGAATTTCTTTTGTCAATATCAACTTGCATAAAATCAGAGACACAGATAAGCTGATTATTTAGAAGCACGACTGGTAATCCTGGGGACACTCTGCGTGCTTGTCCTTTGGTACAAGTAAAGAAATTACTAAAAATGTCCACACTTGAGGTTTTATGATTTTATACTGAAATATGAAAGCTTAGCCATGGATGAATTTCATATTCTAGGATTAGCACAGGAGGCAAAGAACAGAGAAAAATTTTGTTATTTGCATGATGGAACAAGTCACAACTCCGAATTTGCATGAGCAGGCTAGCCTCAAAGGTAGATATAGTCAATAATTAATCACCCACATGGTGTGTTGCACATAATTCATCCAAAACAGTCTCCATCTAGCAATGCAGGGGAAAAAAAGTCCACACTAGCAATTCAATATTGAATATTATCTGTCATTTACATAAAAATATTTCTAAAAATGAAAGGAGTTCCATAATTATTCCTAATTGTGAATGCTTTAATAAGATTTACTTCCTTTTTGACATGAAATATCGGTTGGGCACATGAGAGTACTAGAATACAGACTATGATATGTAGGGTGGGGTAAGGTGACAGGCAAAAATGGGTGAAAGAAAAGTAAGACTAGGGCATTAATAATATATTTTCCCTAATTTCATGATTTTATTTCCAGTTATGTTAAAAAAAATTCCAAAATGAAATGACAGTATAAATCATTCCAAGATAGATCATAGGGCTGGTTACATTATGATACAGACTTACATTAAAAAAAAAAGCCATCTAAAGTCTAGATAGTTGTAAAGTGGCTGCAAATAGTGTCAACCATCAGGAAAATTCTTAGTTGGGTTGTATTTTCTAACCACGTTCCTCTAGTCTACCTTCCCTTCTAACAGGAACCCTGCAAACATTTTCTGAGTTCTGTTTCCCACACCCTGAAGTTACTACTCTGCTGGACTAAACTAACCCCTTGAAGTGGATTTTTTTTTCTTCCTTTTCTTCCTCATTCAAATTCTACATATTCTTTGAAATTCAGGTCAGTTTGAACTTTCTTTGAGACAAGCAAAGTTTACTCCAGAGAATTAAGCACTGTCTTGCATTGTACACTGCTAATCTCATTTATGTTAATTCTGTAAGGGAGCAATATTTGCCTCAATTCTTCTACATTCTTTTAGGCAGTTAGGAGGAAGGTCAAAGGTTCTTCCTGAGTCTTTTGGACCTTGATTATTTCCAGTTCAAAATAATCTGCATGCCAAAGAGACATATTTTGGGGTGGCAAATTTTGCTCCCCTATACAAACAAGTATTGTAACTTGAGTTTCATACTTAAACCAAAACTCTTAGGTGGTGAAATTAACTTATTAACTTACTAAAATGTGGCTATTGATATAAATCAAAAGGGATAACTGCCAGGTACAAAATTGGTATGATCTTTAGTTTTTCAACTAAAATATCAGATGTATGTATATTTTTAACTTGAAGGTACTATTCTAAGTTAGGATTTATATAATTAAAGTTAGAAAGATGGTTAATTGAAGTATTAATAATAACACAATTCACTTCCCATTGCAGTTTGCAAAGTTCAAAAGAACAGTTTAATTAAAACTAAATTTAATTTATTTTCAAGAAAATTCCATTATGACCACTTCAGTGCTGTTTAACAGATGAGACAAAATTATACTAATGTGTTTAAGAAACTAATTCTATTTGAATAATCATGCTTTAATAAGTGAATAAGTACTATCTATGTGCCTGAAAAAACTTGGTCAAAATTTGTGTCATTCTGAAGGTCCTAGAAATATGGCTCAACAGCTCTCTGCGCTTCTCCTTATAGACACATTCTATTGGAAACTCCAATTCATAAGAAAAAAAATCCCCTACATCCTCCTGAATTTCATAGAATTTTTTCAAAAATCTTTGTCCTGGGGGGAGAGTATAGCTCAGTGGCAGAGTACCTGCCTGGCATGCATGAGGTCCTGTGTTCAATCCCAAGTACCTACATTAAAATAACTAATAAATAAACCTAATTATCCCCCCCCAAAGAAAACCCCAAAAAGAAAACAAAAAACCCATAAATAAAAAAATCTCTGTCCTAGCTTGGGATCCCCCAGAAGGTATCTCATGGATCAGTGTGTCAGTAGTTTATTGGAGAAGTGATCCCAAAAAGTAACAGTAAAGGAGAAGAGACGTGAAACAGAGAAAGGGAGAAAGTCAATACAGTGTTTTACTCAGCAGGTCCTGGTGTGAGTAACTGGTGCTCAGGCTTGCTTGGGACCCCTGGGAACAACCCATTTCTGTTGTTTCATTCAAGAGAGAGGAAGCTGGGGTATTCATCTTCCAATTCCTGTCCGTTACTGGCTTAGGGCTGTATTAGTTTTCCATACCTAATTTAACAAGTTACAACTAATTTAGCGGCTTAAAACAACACCAATTTATGACTGTTGTTGTTGTTACTACTATTATTATTGTTATTAATCATCTTACAGCTCTGTAGGTCAGAAGTCCAAAATGGCTCTCAGTGAGCCAAAAACAAAATGTCAGCCTGGCTGAATTTCCTTCTGGAGGCTCCAGAGGAGAACACTTCCATTCATTTCCTTTCATTTTGTTAGAGCAGGCAGATAGCTAGATATGAGCAGAGAAAGGGAGGCCAAATGGCAGAAAACCATACATCTTGTAAACAGTGGGGGTCCTTGGACAGAAAGAGAAAATCAGAAACCTCAGGACTGATAAATCATGTATTTTGGGGTGGCAAGTGGCCTGGAGGGACGCAAAAAATGGTGAGAAAAGGCAGGAATCCCTGGCATCCAAATGTAACCTTTTGCTCATTATGCCCTCACTACAATAAAATTAGCCTTGCAGATTAGAAGTACCCATCATGCACCGACACCATGACACTTCTGATCAAATAAGGACAAAAATCCCTCCTCTCCTTGGGAAGGTGGAGCTGGAATGGAAATCAGGGAATACAACCTCAAACCTTTCCCTCCCCAATGAATATTCTGCCTATTCATTTTTACACTCTATGTAACCAACTTGTCAAAGAATCTCAGGGCAGCTGCTCAACTGAGCCTGCCCGCTCTCCCCTTGAGAGTGGACTATCTATCTCTCACTTTTCTTTCTTGAGCTGTGTCTCGTCTGAATTCTCTCTGTGACAAGACAAGAACCTCATCTCTGGAAACAATTTTCCAGTTCTAAAGGTTTTCCTTGGCTCAGAGTGCACTTCCTCCACCTTTAAAGTCAGCAATGCTGGGCTACGTCCTTTTCACACAGCCATCTCTGGTTCTCTCTCTTCTGCCTCTCTCTTCCACTTATAAGAACTCTTATGTGATTACATTATCCAGATAATCCAGGATACTCTTTCCAGCTCAAGGTTAGCTGGTGAGAAACCTATTTTTTCCTTATTTGTGTTACCGAACATATTCACAGGTTCCTAGAATTAAGACTTGGGCAACTGTGGTGGGGAGAGGGGCATTATTCTACTTACCTAAAGGTTTGTTCCTCAGTCATTAAATCCCTATGCTCCTGGTCACCAAAATTCCTAAGGCAGTGAGTTATAGCTACTTGCAGCAGAATTCTCTTGGCATATAAGGGAATGATGGGTACCAAATGGATATGGGTGGGGCACCAACCTTTTCTAATACAAATTCCTTAATTGAAACCCAGATCTTTTCAAAGAACACTATTTCACTTGTGCTCTTCTCCAACAGGTGTTATTAATCCCATCACCCACAGGCTTCATGTCTTATAATTTAGTAACCCATTTGGTCCACTCTCTGTCCCTCCTTGTCCAGGTACCATGGTATGGTAGTAAAGAACACGGAGAACCTTAAATGCACATTACTAAGTGAAAGAAGCCAACTTGAAAAGGCTACAAACTGTATGCTTCCAAACACATGCCATCCTGGAAAAGGCAAAACTATGGAGACAGTAAAAAGATCAGTGATTACCAGGAGTTGGGGAGAGGGAGGAAGGGGTAAATATTTCTAGGGAAGCAAAACTACTCTGTATGACACTATAATGGTAAATACATGTCATTATACATTTGTTCAAACTCATAGAATTTACAACACCAAGAGCGAACCCTAATATAAATTCTGGACTGTGGGTGATAAGGACGTGTAAAAGTAGATCAGTGGCTCGTATTTCCAGGTTGAAAGTAAATACGGCAGAAGTTTAGCTCCCTGCTGAAGTGGGATTCAACTTGCACGTCATGTTGTCTCAGAGTGAAGGAGTAAGCTCAGCTTCCCACTGGACCTTGCTGAAAACAGGGGCTGTGGCATGGTGGGGAGGGAGTGGGGGCAGAGTTTCAACTCCACTGCCTAGCACCATGTCTGACTTGCTGATGTCTGGTAGGTGTGGAGCTCCTCACTGGGCTTAGCTGACATGGGAATGGCAGGGGGTGTGGGGTAGAGCAGAACTGGAATCCCTACTAGCCTCTATTCACAGTCTTTTTTAGTCTTACTGAATCCATTTGGAGATGGAGGCTTAGCTTGCTCTGGGCCCTGCTGATACGACGGGGAGGAGGTGAAGGAGAGTGGTGACTATCCCACTTCGCGTTACCTCATTAAGTCTCCATTGTCCATCAGGAGTGGAGGCTCTGCTCACTGCTGGACCCTGTTGAAACTGTGTGGCTTGGGAATTAGAGCACCGCTATCTTCTGCCAGCTGGGAGATGGAATGACCCTGCAGTCCCACCTGGCTGGAGAATGAGAATTCTGCTATCTACTTCTGTCAGGCTTGGGAATAGGGTGGAAGATCAACTACCACCCACTCAGCCCTGCTGACACCACGGGGAATAGTATGTGATTTTTCTGTTGGTGTCTGGCTGGAGTACTGTAAGCATCCCCTAGACTTTCCTGTCATTAGGCCGTATTTTTTCTGGTTCTTTCACTAAGAGGAATAGGTGTTTCTTGGAACATTTTTTGCCTGTGTCTGGTGGCAGGTCCAGGTTGGAGGATTCTATAGCACCTTGTCCTTGATATATGGGAGGCAACAAGGAAACACAGAGAACTAATAACCATGTCATTCCTCAAATCCCAATGTCCCTAAGCAGCCCGTCTACTTTTTCCATCTTTCAGATCTCCCTATGCTTGTTTATTGTGCTACACCCAGAGTTTTTTTTTAATAGTAAGACGGAGGACATGGGAGGAATAGGGATACTCCATTTTAGCAGAAACAGAAGTTCTATTACATATTGTTTTAATTAACAAACTTCTCTACTTAGTGACTACTGAATGCAAAGCATCATGCTAGGTAAAATGAAGAAATTCAAGAATGCTAAGTCATGCTGTACACTGAAATTGACACAACATTGTAAACTGACTATATTTCAATTACAGTATATTTCAAAAAAGAATGCTAAGTCATATCCAATTCCTCTAGAAGTTTACAGTGTGTTTAGTGAGACTGAACATAGTGGCATAAAATGGAATACAAGGTTTATATAAGCACAACTATATGATGTAAAGTATTAAAAATATCAAAGTAGAAAGAGTTCAGTATGGTCTGATGTAGACAGGAGGGAAAGTGCAACTTAAGCTAAGGATCATTATATTAAAAGCAGTTTCATAACAAAAAGTTACTGATGCTTTGAAAGGGAGTGATAGTTTACCACTATCCATTCATTGTGCTGTTGGATTACTTGTTTTGCTGTTTGTTGAATGGCAGAAGTGGCACAAGGTGGAGACAAAACAAGTCAAGGTAAGTGAAATAAATGCACCTTCAATTTATACTTTTATTTGGAGGACGTTCATATTACAAAAAAGCATTATCTCTCCATGGAGTGATACCTGCCATTTCCTTGCATAGCCTCCCTACCTGCATTCCTCCTTCTCTTCCTGCCTCCCTTTCCTTTTCCTTCTTTCCTTTCTTCCTTCTTTCTATATTCATTCAACATTTGCTGAGCTCCTTTTTTTGTGCCAGACACTATTGTAGGTTTACTGTATGAGATCCTTCTCTCTTGCAGTTTGTCAACTAGTAGAGAAATTAGCAAAGTCCACAATTAGCTACGATACCAAACAATATATATAATTTTTAACTTTTTTATTGAGTTATAGTCATTTTACAATGTTGTGTCAAACTCCAGTGTAGAGCACAATTTTTCAGTTATACATGAACATACATATATTCATTGTTGCATTCTTTTTCACTGTGAGCTACCACAAGATCTTGTATATATTTCCCTGTGCTGTACAGTATAATCTTGTTCATCTATTGTACATATGCCTGTTAGTATCTACAAGTTTTGAACTCCCAGTCTGTTCTTTCACACCCCTCTCCCCCTTGACAACCACAAGTTTGTATTCTATGTCTATGAGTCTGTTTCTGTTTACCAAACAATACGTATTTTTAAATGCCATGTAGGTGGTCTAAAAAGTACATGCAGCAGAAATATGGGGGACAAGTACGATTTTCTATTATGCTTTCTGAAAAAGCGAGTATTTTACCCAGAACATATTCCACTCTCCTCTTCTCCCTGCCATCCCTCCTAACCTCTTGGCCCCAACTGTCATATCCATACTTAAATTTGCATTCCAAATGGAGATTAGTAATCAAGCGAGACCCATAAATTTAACCCCACATTCCAGTAGCCAAGCTAAACATTTTTGGGAACACTACAGACTGAGGACCATGGAATACTGAAGGCAAGGTGATTAAAGCTTTTTTCCAGGAAAAGATGGGAGAAATGAAGTGACACATTTTAGCATCATCCCAAATTAATTTAGAATTTCTCATTTTATAGTCCAATCTCTCAAGTATTAAAAAAATCCTTCTATAAGAATTTGTTATGAAATGTTCCGTTCAGCCCAGGAGTGAAATTTTCCCTGCATTTGAGAAAAAGTGAAAAGAAAAACAACAGATGTTGAATTATAGGAATAAGAATTTCAGATGGTTTATTTTCTTTGGAATTCATGTAACTTTAGGAGAGATTCATTTATTTCAATTACATTTTACAGATGGGTTGTCTGAGAAGAGATTCCTCCTGGGAAGGGAGCAAAATGAAAAAAAATCTGAGTTCTCTTCTGCTATGACTCTTCATGTCTTTGGGCAAGATCTTCCTTATGAATAGATTGTTTACGTTAGCCCACACTTCTACCAAACACAGGAGGGCCTCACCTCCCTTCTGAAAGCACACAGCCTCTTAAATACCCAGCAGAATCAAATCCTTTCTACTCTTGGCAATCAAGTTTCCTTCTAGGCAGGTTCATGCACTGTCATTTTCTGTATGAGCTGCTCTTTCCATGAGAGTCAAGTTCATTTTAGGAAGAAAACATCCTGTGTGCCTTCTAAAACCAAGTAAACCATCTTGTCTTACCTGTTCTTTTTTTTTTAAATAAAGAATTTTGTGAATAATCCTATTTTCAGGATGGAATTTGCTGGAGGCAGCTGTATAAATTCCAAAGATAGTTCCTTATGACTGTTCCCTCCAACTCCTATTTTTCTTGTGGGTTCTGGTATTCTTATTTGTCTTCTTTGGCCTGTCTCTCTTGCTGTCCTCTGTCTCTCTGCTTCTCTCTGTCTGCTTCTCTCTCTCTCTCTCTCTCTCTTTCTCTCTCTCTCTTAACTCTACTTTCTGATTCTTATTCCCTTCTACCAAATTATTTCTCTCTGTGGTAATTAGTCTTATGTGTGATATATACTTTCATTTAAGAACTGAGATTTTTAGATTCAACATCTGAAAGATTGTTTTGGTCTTTTTCTACAATTTGAGAGGACTGGTGAATGAACCCCTATCAGGAATCTCTGACCCTAGCAATAAGACTATATTTTAACCAATCTGTTCCTGTCTTTAAAAGCTCATTCAGTCTCATGGATTTGCTTATCTTCTCTACATAGTTTATTCTTAAGTTATATTTCTAACTAGTATTTATTCCTTAATTTCATTCCTCTTTTTTTCCTCTTTAAGTCCATTACATGTTTATTGTAAAATATTAAAAATTTTCATTAAAATATGATGGACAGATATACAAATGGGCAACAGCCAGACCATATATGAAAACAGAACTCTGACCCACAGTCTGCAGCAACCAGCCCAGGAGACCAACCCATTATCTACAGTCCTACAGCCATCAGCCCCGAAACCCTCATGCTGTCTAAAAGTCAGGCTTGTAGGAAGTCAGACGACTATCTCTAACAACCAGTGCAGGAAGCCAAATGGTAATTCCTGTAACAATTTGTCCCAAGCAGTCAGGATTTGATTAGTAACTGATAGCTCCCCTAATTTTTGTCTCTACTTCTAACATAGAACCAACCAGAGAAAGTCAAATACGCACTCCTGAGCAATCACACAGGATGTCCTGCTTCTAGTTAGCCTGCCTCCAGCTTCCCCGTGCCAACATCCTCCAATCACGGTATAACTGAAACTTCCCCTTTTGTCAGCTATGAAGCGGTTGCACTCCTCTGCCCGACTCTGAGTCTCTACCAAAAAACAAATGATGGTAGCTGACGTTGCTATAACAAGATTTGAACAAACAGCTTTTACTCGTTCTCATTTGGTTAGTCTTCATTTACTTCTACAAAGTAATGGCCTGAAGGTCATCCAGAGGTGAGGACTCAGGGTCTTCTCAGCTCTTTTTAAGGCAGGTGTCCAATCTTGCACAGGTCTCTGTCATAATACTTTATTCTACATTTTCTAGAATTTTATCTAAATTTAACTATATAGTATGTACTCTTCATGGCTTTTATTTTTTCACTCAGCATAATTATTTTGAGATTTACTCATGTTGTATTACTTGTTCATTCCTTTGCATCACTTAGTAGTATTCCATTATGTGACTTTACCATGGACTGTTTATTGACTCACCAATTGATGAACATTTGTATTATTTCAAATTTGGGGTTATTATAAATGAAGTATTATGAACATTTATGTATCAGTTTTTCTACTGACATATGTCTTTACCTCTCTTGGGCAAGTCAGTCCCCTGAGATCTTCTGAGTTTCCTCTCTGTGCAGCTAGCTCTCTCCACTCTGGTACCCCATCCTGTCTAGCTGCTTTGGTCTGCCCACACTCTCAGCTCCATCTCATCATCTCAGAGAAACCTCTCGGCTCTATCTGGGTTCTGAAATGGCATATGGAGGTTGAAGGTCTAAACATAGGGAGTCAGAACAGAATGATTTCTCTTTAGGGTCACCGGGGGAGACAACAAGAACTTTCAAAGAAATTTAATTATGGGCAGGGGCTTAGTTAGCAGTGCTCTGCAGGTGAGAATCAGGGCACAACACTCTAAGGTAACTGTTGCAAAGTTTGCCACTTGATGACTACAGACTTTTTAGCACAATGGTTTCCTTATTCTTTCTCCTTGATTCATAGTCACAATAAATATGTGCCTTGAATCAATGTGCCAGAGTGCAAGTGAGCAGATTGTCGTTTTGAACAACCTACTGCAGAAAACAAAACGCCTCTGACAAAGACATATTGCTCCCTGAACTGAATGTCAGAATTTTATATTATGATTTTGATTACATACAGGCTCAATATTTATTTCTGTCAGGACTCATCTCTGAAATTATGATGGAAGTCCAAGGAATCCATTCAGTGGACAAAATATTTGTTTTCCATACACCTCATTCAAAGGGAATATTCAAATGTGTAAAAAGCTGACAAATTGTATTCTGGTTTGGAGGGGACATGAGTGATTCAGGTGTAATAAATGCATCTGCTCAGTAATTCCCCGTTGTCAGATAAAGGAGTATTAAAAACTTACTCATGGTCTACAGAATCTAATCCAAATAACTGAAATAGTATCATCATTTGAGTAAATCTTAAAGCTTAGTACTCGGGAAGTAGAAGTCTTAGGAGAAATAGGATGCTTGCTTTCATATACTGAACGGCTGCCATGTGAAAGAGAGATTAAAATTATTTTATTTGGCTCAGGAGAGCACAGTTCATACCAATGGTTCAGAATTTCAAAGTGCTAAATTTGGTGTAGTTGGAGAAAGAATTTTCTAACAAGATTCTTCCATCTTGTAATAAGTTTCTTCATATAATAATGATCACTTCTTTCATTCACAGATACTTCACATTTTCAAAGCATTTTTTCATTTTGATTCGTAAAACAATCCAGTGAAGTACGTTAGGGAAATGGTGCCAGTGCACTGATTTACACCAGCTTGCAGGAGCCAATTTTGTGCATCTTCTCCTAAATCCATGCTCAATGTCATGTTAATAGCTTGAAATTGGCTATAATGGGAGTATTAACACCATGCAAATGGACAAAAGGTACAAATACTTACCTGTCCCCACCTCCCAGCCAGTTGCTAAATATTTACTAACACATCATTGGGTGAAGACAAATGAGGAGTCTAAGGCTTAGATCAGTTCAGTGACTTCTCCAACATCTAACAGCTAATAGAGTGACTGAATTAGCTATACCTTAGGGCAGGGGTCAGAAAGTTAATGACTGCGAGCATACATCCTGTGTTTGTGTGACCCTCAAATTAAGAATTTTTTTTTATATTTTAAAAAATTGAAAAAAAAAAGAGTATGCAACAGAGGATATATGTCATAGGCAACAGACTAAAATATTCATTATTCAAGCCACTACAGAAGATGTTTGCTTATACAGAACCTCAGCTCTATCATATTCCCTGTGGCAAAGACTGCGCCTTGTCCATCAAATTCCATTTTCCACATCTTCTATAGTAATTGAGCTGTAGCTGGACCCTTGATTGCCTAGCTAAGCTATATTACTCAGCATCCCTCATGGCTAGGTGTGACTAAATGACTAAGCTCTCCCCAAAGGGATGGGCATGGAAGTGATCTGTGCAATTTGAGTGTCACTTTTTAAAAAATGAAGATTGCTCTTGGGATTACTATCCCTTTTCCTTCCTGCTGACTGGAAAATTTGAAGGTTGGAGTAATAATGTTAAAAAATACTTACTGAGTATGGCAAAACTTACCTGCCAATCTAGGCTACTAGAATCAATTTGTGAAGCAGAGTCTATTCAGCCACCCAGGATTTTTTTATGGGAAAAATTTGTTACGTGAGAAAGAAAGAAATTTCTATTTTGTGTTAGCCATTATATTTTTCTATCTCTTTGTTATAGCAGTTTCACCTTTATTTTATGGCACATCCCTTTTCCCTGCCCAAGGCTCTCGGTTGTGGCCCTCCCCTGCAAAGTCCTCCCTGTTTCCCCTAATCTCTATTCAATGATTATTTAAGCTTAATTACTTTGGCTTAAGGCTATCAAATGCTGAAGCTAACACTTGAAACCAAATTGTGTAACTTCATTCTGATATCAAATAAGTATATGTGCACTGGAACTTAAATAAAAGGCTCAATATTTTCCTGGAGAGGAAAACATGGAAAATAACTTCAGCTAGTCTCTGATACGGTGCTTTCTTGATATCCATGTTGATGAGTAGAAAGGACATGCTCATACATTGTTCTTCCTTTCTGCTATACTGGACTTCCTCTGAGAAAAAGTGTAACTAAACTAGTTCCTGTTGTTAAAGCAGCCAGATAGTTAGATATGAGCAGAGAAAGGGGGACACAGGCAGGAACTGGGCAAAAAGGAGGGGCACAGGCCAAATGCAGGAAACCCTACATCATACTGGGCAGACAAAGAAAAGCAGGAACCTAGGGACTGACAAGAAATCACACATTTTGAGGTAACAAGTGCCTTGGAGGCCAACAAAGAAAGGTGGGAAAAGGCAGGAATCTCCAGTGCCCAAATGTAACCTCTTGCTCATTATGCCTTCACTGCAATAAAATTAGCCTTGCAGATTAGAAGTACCCATCATGCACCGACACCATGACACTTACGATCCAGACTAAATAAGGACAAAATCCCTCCTCCCCTCGGGAAGGTGGAGTTGGGATGAAAATCAGAGAATATGACCCCAAACCTTTCCCTCCCCAATGAATATTCTGCCTATTCATTTTTACCCTCTATGTAACCAACTTGCCAAAGAAACCCAGTGCAGCTGCTCACCGGAGCCTGCCCGCTCTCCCCGTGAGAGTGGACTATCTACCCCCTACTAAATCCTCACTTTACTTTCTTAACATCCCTGTCTCATCTCCAAATCCTTTCTGTGATGGAAAGTCACCACTGGCAACAGTGTTATCTTAAAAGAGAAACCAATTCACTATACAAGAATTCCCTTTTCCCCACAACCTTGCCAGCATTTGTTACCCCTTGTCTTTTTGATAACAGCCACTCTGACAGGTATGAGGTGATATCTCATGTGGTTTTGATTTGCATTGCCCTGATGATTAGTGATGTTGCACACCTCTTCATGTACGTTGGCCATTTGCACACCTTTTTTGGAACAGTGTGTATTTGAGTCCTTTCCCCTTTTAAATTGGGTTATTTGGAGGGTTTTTTTGTTTGCTTTTTGGTATTGAGTTGTATGAGTCCCTTGCATATTTTGGATATTAACCCTTTATTGGATATATGGCTTGCAAATATTTTCTCCCATTCCACAGGCTGCCTTGTACACTGTTGGTGAGAATGTAAACTGGTACAGTCACTATGGAAAATGGTATAGAGGCTCCTCAAAAAATTAAAAAGAGAACTGCCATATTATCCACCAGTTCTCCTTCTGGGTATATATCCAAAGGAAATAAAATCATTATCTCAAAGAGGTATCTGGACTTTCATGTTAATTGTACCATTATTTACAATAGCCAAGGTACAGAAACAGTGTATAAGTGTCTGTCAATGAAAAAAATGGATCAAGAAAATGTAATATATATATATATATGTATATGTATATGTATATATATATATATATAGAGAGAGAGAGAGAGGGAGAGAGATTGGGAGAAATACACACCATACACTGGAATATTATTCAGCCTTTAAAAAGAAGGAAAATCCTGCCATTTCCAACAATATGGATAAACCTGGAGGGAATTGTGTTAAGTGAAATAAGCCAGATAGAGAAAGGCCAATACTGCATGGTATTACTTATATGTGGAATCTAAAAAATTTTTTTTATTTTTTAATTTTTTTCAAACAATGAAATGGAGAGTAGAAAAGTGGTTTCCAGGGGCTAGAGGATAGGGGAAATAGGGAGAGGTTAGTAAAATAACACAAACTTTCAGCTGTAAAATGAATAAGGTCTGAAGATCTGATGTATAACAATGGTGACTACAATTGATAACAGTGTCTTGTTTAATTGTAATTTGCTGAGAGTAGAACTTGAATGTTCTTACCAAAAAAATGGGGGGATAAATACGTGAGGTGATGGATATGCTAAATAATGGTTGGGGGGATCCTTTCACAGTATATACATATATCAAATCATCATGTTGTATACTTTAAATATCTGCTTACAATTTTATTTGTCAAGTATACTTCAGTAAAGCTGGGGAAAAAAGAGAAGCCAATTCAGGAGGCACTCCGAGTTGCTTCTCTAATGATGAATATGAAAAAAAAAAAGGATCTTTGGTCCCAAATGAAACTTCAAATGCCTTAAAAGAGCTCACCATTCCAATTTTGCTCTCTGAGACCAATCTGTAAATTACATTACACCAACCTATAATGGATAAAACGTATTTAAAGTAAAGTCATGCTTGTTTAGACAAATGGAAAAAGAGTTTTTGAAATGAGAAATGCAATTTCAATCTAATTTATTGAGACACTAAATCAATAGATTATCCAAGTTGAACGTGCACTTAGGCCAAACTTACGAATTCAAATTCTAATACTTCTAAGCCCTGTTCTGTTATCTTCTCTCTGGTTCTCGAAAATTGTCTTTGCTTTGCTCCCTAGTCTCTAGTTTGGTAGAGCTTGTATCTCTCCTATTTGTTTTGTTTAGTTGTTTAATAGCACAGAGGATAGAATCAATAACTCTCTCTCTCTCTCTCTCTCTCACACACACACACACACACACACACACACACTTTTTATGACTCTCTCTCTCACAAATACACACACACTTTTTTAAAAAGGCTTGGACTGGTCACTAAGACATTAGAAACCTTTTTTACCTCTTATGCTCCTCCTACAAACTGGTTATTAAAAGGTACTATTTCTGTGATCTGGTGGAATATTACCTTATTTAAACCTGGACCAGGGCTGTTATCAGTAGATTAGATAAGGGTACAAGACCAACTCCATGGAACTGGTCCTCTGGGGTAGCCATCATCAAGTAAGGCTTATCTGGACAGCAAAGAGCTAAACATCAGGCTTGCTTTAAACCAAGATCACTAGGAAAAGCAAGGATGAAATACTCATTTATCCCTTTATTCATTAAAAAATATTTATCTAGGGCTTACCCAGTGACATAGAATGAGCCAGCACCAGGAAGACAGCAGTGAAATAAGTAGGCACGGTTCCTGCCCTCATAGGACTTATCTACTGCCGAAAATAGCCTTGAACAAATAACAAGTGAGTTGAGTGTTATGTAAAGCAAAGCACAGGGAGCAGTGGGGTGCATAGCAGAAATACCTTCCTTTCTTTACATAACTTCTTTAAAAGCGAAAACATCTCTGGGATAGCGGCTGCAAATTATTCAGTCCTTAATTTACATTACTAGAATCAACTGTATTTTCTCAAGAGAGTAGGGATCAGGAGAGAATGAGCTCACAGTCTTTTGGGGTCAAGGAAACTGAAAATGAGGAAAATACTATATATGCTTACTTACTGGGGATTATGATCATCAGCTCAAATGCCAACGGTGAAGAAATTGATACAGTAAGTGAAGGAAGCTGGCTGAAGGTAAGACAATATGGTGCAGGAGTATGTGTGGTCAATATTACTAGATCTTTCAACTTGAAGAGAAGTCAGAAGTCCAGATTGCTGTGTAAAAATTCCCAATTTTAAAATGTTGGCAGTTAATTCGGAACATGTTTAACCATTTAAAAAATTTTGTACTAAGCAACATATATCTGTCACCAGGATGTGACCCACGGTCACCATTTTGCAACTTCTGTTCTATATTATCATTAAGAGATTTGTGAAACGAAAGAGGTAAGGAATGGGAATGAAAGAACAGTTTTGAAGACAGGAAGGAAAGAAAAGTGATGTTAGCAATGGTTTACAAAGCTTCCAAGGTCACACAGGAGAAAACTAACTGAATAGTTTTCTTAAGCCAACAGCTCTCAGGAAATGCAGATTTGCTAGAGGTGCTAAAGGAAACATTCCCTCCCATACTCACTACTATTCTTACTTGTGTGTTTAACAGTTTCATTGCTTCTTATTGTAGTGTTACGTGTAGATGTATCAGGAAAACAGGAGCAACCACACATTATGGTTGTTATTGGCTAAAATGTAATAAAACAGATTTCTGTTGTTTAAGTCACCCAGTCTGTGGTATTTTGTTATGGCAGCCCTAGCCAACTAATACAACCGCAAAAAGCCATTTATTATAGTAATCAGATCTTACCTCCACCTGAACCACTAATGCGGGTGGACAAGTCAGAAAATGTGGGAAAATTTGAGAAATTGAGCACATGTGGTTGCTAGGGTTGTACTATGACAGATTTGATGGCGAGTTCTGTGGGAAATGCCATCTCTGCAAAAGCTTTTCCCTTAAGTGGACACTGCTACTTCTGTAAGACCGCAGCCCAGCACTTGGTGACAGGCTTGAGGCTGCTGTTGATGGGTAAGGTCATTGGTCGGAAAGATGAACTAGGAATGGAACAGAAGAGCAGGGAGAAGGCAGAGCCCTCTAAACTTTGCTCTATCCATCCATCACTATATCACTTCGACAAACTTCCAAGTATATTGGCTTCTGTTTCACTTCTGTCTTCCAAATATCATACTGCCAACTCAAACACAGAATCATATAAGGAAGAGGATTCTTGAAGACACAGCTCCCAGTTTCATTTGGAAGGAGTGGTGCCAAGTGTCTAACACACTTGCTTTCCCAGAACATATCATTAACGACATATTAGTTCATTTCATTTTTTGAACTTAGTAACATACTGTATGCACTCATCTATGACTTGGTCTCTTCACTCAACATTAGGCATCTGAAATCATCCATGTTTATGAGTGCTACCAGAGTTGCTTTCTTTTTATTCATACAAAGTATGACATAACTTGTCCATTCTCCTGCTAATGTATATTTGGGTGGTTTTTCATCTCTGGCTATTGCAAAGAGTAGTTAAACAAACAATCCTTTACCTGCCTCCTGGCACTCATGTTTAAGAATTTTTCTGTGGTATAGACATAGAAGTGAGAGTCCTAGGTGTGTGCATTTTTGAATTTGCAAGATAATGCCAAATTAATTTTCTAAAGTAGTTTTTCAATTTTGAATCATAATAGAAGTATGTAAGAGTCCCAATTACTTCATTATCTTGAAAAAGACTTGGAACACTTGGGCTTTAAAATTTTTGAAATATTTGAAATATAGAAGGCATAAAACTGCATTTCATGTGGTGTTAATTTTCAATTCCTTGATTACTAATGAAAATTAGTATTTATTAATATGATTTTTGAGCTTTGTTCTATATGAAATTCCAATCATATAGTTAGTGCATTTTTCTATTGTGTCATTTCGTGTTTTTCTCTATATTAAATCATAGGGATTATTTATTATGTCTATCCATCCTTTTGCAGTTACATGTGTTGCAATAGCTTCCTTAAATGTTTGACTTCTCTTTAAACATTTTGTGTTTTTGATGAACTGATAGCTTAAGTTTAATGTGATCAAATGTATCAGTCTTTTTCTTTATTGAATTTGCATTCTGTGTAAAGAAATCCATTTTTACCTAAGATCATAAAGACAGTTTTCCATCCATCCTCCCAAGAAAGAAGAAGGTTCTTCCAATTTAGGCCTAACATCTGATCCTCAGACCACCACCATTATTAGGTTTTTGTTTTATGGCAGCATCCCATGTTCATGTTACAAATATCTTCCAGTTAGTATGGCTGTGTGACAAATAAGCTCAACATTTATGATGTAAAATAATCACTTATGATGACTCATGGATTTCATGAGTCAGAAATTCAAACAGGGGGAAAGTGGGGATGTCTCTTTTCTTCTCCACGGTACTTAAGGCCTCAGCTGGAATATAATACCACTGGATGTAGAATTTTCTACATGCTACTCAAAATGACATCAGTCACTCCTATTGCCCTGGTAGTATTTCTGCATCATGGAGGTGGCATTATGCTTGTGATGGGAACAGCTCCAGATTAAAACACCATAAGCCACCACTGTTCTTATCAAGGTTCAGCAAATTGTCTTGAATAAACAATTTTTCTAATTGTTTAATGCTTTTGGCCAATTTCCAGAGTCTTCGAGTTTTTTAAAAATTAATTTTGACCATTTTCATCGCTTTTTATGGACAGCACTGGCCAATCTCCTCACTTAGCCATTCTGGAAGTCCCTTCCCCCTCTACTTTTCTTCACCTTCATTTCTGAAAGGTATTTTTGCTGAGTAAATAATCTGTGCTCTGCTATGTTATGCTTGTATTATTTTCAGTAAAAAATCTACTGTATTCTTATCTTTGTTCAGGCATAGATAATAAGATTTGTCTGTTCTCTAAATGCTTTTAAGATTTTCTATTTATCGGTAGTTTTAAGTAACTTTATAACATACCTTAGAGTCATTTTCTTCATTTTTCTTGTGCTTAGAGTTCGCTGAGCTTCTTGAAACCATGAGTGAATTATTTTCATCAAATTTTGAAAATTTTAACCATTGTTTCCTCAAATATTCTTTCTATTCCCTCACTTTTTCCTCCCCTTCAAGGACACCAGTTCCACATGTATTAGGCAGCTTAATTTTTTTTTATAATGTATTTGTACCCTATTCATTTTTTCTCTCCGTGCTTCATTTCAGATAGTTTCTATTTTAACATTCACAAATCATTTATTTTGCAATGTCTACTCTGCTGTTAAATACCATTCAGTGCATTTTTTATCTTAGATACTGGGATTTTTATCTCTAGGAATTCTATTAGGGCCTATTTATGTCTCCCATGTCTCTATATAATACAGTATATTCATTTTTTTTCTAGCTTCTTGAAAATATGAAATAGTATAACAATAACTTTTAATGTCCTTGTCTACTAAATCTATAATATCTCAGCAGTTCAAGATCACTTATGACTGATAAATGTTTCTTGTCATTATGTTACTATGTTCTTTATTCTTTCATGCCTCTTAATTTGGATTAGATAACAGACATTGTGAATTTTATCTCGTTCGGTGATGGAGGTATTTTTGCATTATTAAAATGTTTGCATTATTAAAAATATTTTTGAGCTTTGCTCTGAGACTTATTAAGTTACACGGGGAAAGTTTGATCCTTTTGGATATTACTTTTATTTTTGTTAGGTGATGCTAAAGCAGTGTTTAATCTCATGTTAATGTTTCCTGCTACTGAGGTAAAAACAATTTCTGAGTATGCTGTCTAATGCTCTGAATTATGAGATTATTCACTTTGTGTGGTGGGAACAGGCCTTGTGCCCAGCCTTATATAAGCTCTGGGGATTGTTTCATTAATTCTTCTGTGTGATTCTTTCCATCATTTCAGGTAGACACCTCACACATATGCACTGGTCAGTACTCAGCTAAATATAAATATTCCAGGATATTGCTTTGCAGAGCTCAAGTTCTCTCTTTGCTACTACGTTTCACTTGGAATTCAAGTGGCCTTGGCCTCCTCAAACTTCTAGCTCCATCCGCTCAACTCAAGGAGACCACGATATTCCACCCGAGACCCCTCATCCTATATAGCCTGGGAATTTACTCCAGGCAGTACTTGGGCAATATTATAGAACAAATTATTTGTTCCCTGATCCTTGGGATCTGTTCACCAATGCCCAGTGTCCAGTGTTTTGAGAACTAATGTTAACATACTTTGGGTGGTTTATTTGTTGTTGCAGGTGGTAAGTTAAGGATAAAAGTAACTCATATTTACCCATGTATTCTTCATGTTTATTGCTCTATATTCTTTTATGGAGTTCTAAATTTTGATCTGATGTAGTATCTCCTTCAATCTGAAGAATTTCCCTTAACTGTTTTGTATAAGGTACAAACACTAACATTATGTTAAATAAGCATAAAATTATCTCTACTTTGGTTTGACTGGTTTTGGGGGGTTTTGTTTGGCTTTTATTTTGTCTTGTTTTTTTGAGAGTATTTTCACTGGTATAGAATTCTAGGGTAACATATTTTTTCTTTCAGCACTTACACTGAAAGTCTCACTGTCTTTGGTGTGTATTTTTTTCCTACTCAAATATCTGCAGTCTTTTAAAAATTTCTCTTTCTGTATTCTGCATCTTTGGTTGATTAAATGATTTTCTGTTTGCTACTGGTTTTCAGTTATTTGATCATGGGATCATGGTATATTTTGGTGTTTTAGTTTTCTTTCTGCATGGTATTTGCTGAGATTCTTGGATCTGTGTTTGTACTTTCATCAAACTTGGAAAATTTCAGCCATTATTTTCTAATTTTTGTTTTACTTTCTATTACTTGTGGTATTCCAGTTATATATATGTTAGCCAGATTCCCTGATGTTCTGCTAATTTTGTTCATTATTTTCTCTCACTGTAGCTAAGTTTGGATAGTTTCTATTTCTGAGTATTAATGAGTCTTCCTTTATTCTTCGGTATATAGCTTGCTTCTTTTCTCAATCAGTGACTTTTTCATTCTAAATAGTATACTGTTCAGCTCTAGAAAATCCATTTATAGCACTGACTTCTCTCATTATTTTCATGTGTTTCTTTTACTCCTTGGACATATGTATAACATTCATTTAAAATGTTTGTAAATTTCACTCTCTCTCTACTCTCTGGGTCTTTTCCTATTGACTTATGTCCATTCAAGTTATAGGTTACATTTTCCTGCTTCTTCAAATGTCTGTTAACGTGAGTTGGATGCTTAAACGATGTGAAATCTTTTTTCTTTTTAACCAAAACACTTGTTGTGTGACTGACTAGAACTTTGCCAAGTACTAGAATTTGTTACCTTGCTTTGGCCAGTGTTGGACTGTTGTGACTGGCATTAAATGTCTTCTGGGATCAGCTTGATTTTTTTGAAGACTGTTTTAGGCTTTGTGGCATGGGTCTAAAGTGGCATCTAGTCTAGGGTTAGTTTAGTAGGATTACTAAAGCTTGACTCCGGTGGGATTCTCTCCTGCACTACCTAGATGCACGACAACAACCCTTCGGCCTGGCCAGCCCTGGGAAAGCGCTGGGAATTGTTCCTCTTAGAGCCATCTTATTCTCCTTTACCATGGATTTTCACTTTCCTCATGGATGTCTTGAGATTCTGCAACAGACTCAAGGGGTCACCGAGGAATAGTCTAGAACCTTTTCTTTTGAATAGCTTCCTCCTGTTCACAAATTTTGGGTACCTCAGCCTTTCCACATGCCAGTATCTATCTTCTCCAATCAATAAGATCCCCGTTCTCTGCTTGGCTTTCCTTCCTTGTACTTTGGTCCAGAACATGTGTCCAGGAAGGAAGCCAGGGTAAGCCTAGAGCTCATCTCATTGTCTTCCCTTCTCTGTAAAATCACAGTCATTCACTTTCTGTTGTCTAATGTCAGTGAACAGTTTTAAAATATTTTGCCCAGTTTTCTAGTTGTTTAGGAAGCACTACTCCGTGTTATTTCATCATGCTAAAAGCAGAAACCAGACCTTAATTTAAGTTTCTCATATGAATTGTTTCATTTTAAGTTGTTTCTTCTAATTTTTTGATGTTGGTATATAAAAATTTAATGTTTTCATATTACACCCAGCAACCTTACTTTCCTAAAATAATTCTGACAATTTATCTGTGGTTACTTCTTCAGTTTTCTACAAAGAACATTTTATCACATGTAAATAATAAGTAAACAAAAGTCTAGGATGAGATGGCTTCACTGGGGAATTCTATCAAACATACAAAGAAGAGCTCATATCAATTCTTCTCAAACTCTTCCAAAAGACTAAAGAGGAGGGAATATTCCCAAACTCATTCTATGAAGCCACCAGTACCCTGACACCAAAGCCAGACAAAGACACTACCAGAAAAGAAAACAATAGGCCAATATCGTTGATGAACATAGATGCAAAAATCCTCAACAAAATATTAGCAAACAGAATCCAACAACACATAAAAAAGATTATACACCAAGAGCAAGTTGGGTTCATCCCAGGGACGCAAGGATGGTTCAGCATACCCAAATCAATCAACGTGATACACCACATCCACAAGAGAAAGGACAAAAAAAATCACATGATCATTTCAATAGACGCAGAAAGCATCTGATAAAATTCAACACCTGTTTATGATAAGAACTCAAATCAAAGTAGGTATAGAGGAAACATATCTCAACATAATAAAAGCTATTTATGAGAAAGCTACAGCCAGCACAGTACTCAACGGTGAAAAGCTGAAAGCCTTCCTGCTAAAATCCGGAACAAGCCCTGGAACAAGCCAAGGATGCCCACTCTGACCATTTCTATTCAATATAGAATTGGAAGTCCTAGCCACAGCAATTAGACAAAAAAAAAAAAAAAGAAAAGAAAGAAAGAAAAGGGATCTAAACTGGAAGAGAAGAGGTAAAATTGTCGCTATATGCGGATGACATGATAGTATATATATAAAACCCTAAAAGCACCACACAAAAACTACTAGAGCTGATAAAAGAATTCGGCAAGGTAGCAAGATACAAGATTAAACACACAAAAATCAGCCGCAGTTCTGTCTACTAACAATGAACTATCAGAAAAGGAAAGTAAGCTTTCTACAACTTATACTTTGTGTTTCTTTTCATCGTTCCCTACTGCTAAGATCTCTGACCTATGATTAACAGAAATACTGACAGTGAGTTATACTATCCTGTTCTTAATTTTAAAGCAAATACTACCACCATTTCACCATAATGTGTGACCTGTTGTATAGATTCTTCTTAAATACTCTATATTGGATTGAGGAAATTCACTTCTATTCCTTTGTATTCCTCAAGTGTGAATAATATGGCTCCTCAGATCACCAGGGGTCAGAAATAGCTAAAGACCAATTGATCGGCATGTAAGGACTTACAGTTAACCAAGGCAAGAAAGATTCAAAAATCAATAAATTAAAGTAGACAGACCTAACAACAGTGTTCTGGAAGTCATCAATGGGCTTGAGCCTGACACCGAATTCAGTTCCCCGCAGAGTTGTTTATGTACCCCCAGCTTAGGTGGGAGCTAGTACCAGGATAGACTTGGAGGGAACGTTTCTGGGCTCCCTCATTTACACTAGCTAGGAGGCTGCCCATTTCAACCTACAAAAGGACCAGTTTGTCCAGACTCCTACTGGCAATGGAGAATGTCCTTATTTCCTCTAAGGATATGTTTAATGTTGGAGCCAGACTGCTGTGTTCAAATCATGGCTTAGTCAGTTACTAACTGTGACCTTGCAAGTTACTTAGCTTCCTTGTACTCTACTTTCCTCATTTTTAATATAAAGATAAAAATAGCAGTTGTTGTGTAATCCAGGGAACAAGATTAAATGAGATAATACATGTAGAGCATTTAGAACAGTGCTTGTCACAGATTAAGTGCTCAATAAGTGTCAATCATTGTTACAGGCAGAAATAATAAGGATCAGTGGTCTCCCATGAATGAAAGGTATATGAATGAGTGTCTATCAATTGCCTAGTCCCACTAAGAGACTTGTACGACAATGAGGAACCCATAATCTTTACCTGTAATACAGTGATTCTAGCAAGTGGTTCTAATTATGTGGGTTGTCCTGGTTTTTCTGGCTGTACATACTGACCAAATTGTTGACAATACCAATTCCTTTTAAGTTAAGGAGACTGTACGATAAGACATGGATACCAGTGCTTCAAAGCAGTCATATCTGGTTTCACATTTAAAGGTGGGTGCTTATTAAGGGTTGATTGGCATTCAGTGGAAAATAATGGCTGAAGAGAAGGTAAAAATCTACATGTTTCAAATCCGTGAAAGGGTTTAATTCTAACTGCTCTACCTTTAGGTCCTTCTCCCAGGTTACATTAAAAATACAAATCCAAGGAAAGAAAAAAATAATAAAAGCAACTTGGTAAATTGAAAGTCTTTAGTGATATGGTATTTCTATTTTATAATACCCAGGAGTACAAAGAATCATAAAATCTCCATCCACTGATACTGGTTTATTCAAAATAGCACACCACTCAAGACAACTGATAATCCCAAGCCTCCTGGATATCCCACTACATTTTTTAAAGAAACTGCCAACAATACAGCCAATTCAAAGTCTTTTTCTCTAAGTCTCTAGAGAGGGATTCACATCTCAGTAAGACAGCAAAAGAACGAGTCATTAGGAAAGAACTTAGGAAAGATCTTTTGCAGTTCCCCCAAGCATATATTGAATGTACTCCTTTTGCTGCCAAGAGGATCTATCCTCGTTATCCAAGTTATGTGTGCAAGTTTATGGATGGCTATACACAATGATGGCCAAGAAACAAGATAATAATTGAACGGGAGCAAAGTAGAGGGGAAAAAATATAATAGGAATCAGATGTGTTGGACAAAACCAGTGAGTCAGGAAATGGTGGGAAACCCAGGATAAAGTGAGTGAAGTCTTCCTCAAAGCCTATTTGAAAAGAGGCATAAATAAGAAAATAACACCAATTAAGGCTGGAAACGAGAGGAAGCTGGTTTGACAGCTGAGAGAGCTGGGGGCCTAACAGTAGTTACTTTAAGGAGATTTCTATGAGGATAGAGGAAATCCCTGTTCTGTTGTCAAGAGCCTGACTGGGGCATGACCTGGAGTATCCAACCAAAATAAACTTATTTCTTCAGGATTCAGAGACTAAGCATAAATGTGGACAATAATAGTTACTGTCATGAAATTTTAAAACTGGTAGGAAACTTAGAAATGCTTCAGTCACTACCTCACTTTGTGGATAAGAGAATGGATGCTCAGAGGGTGGAAAAGACTTGCTCCAGGATCACATGGTGAGATAGTGTCAGAATCAAGTCTCCTAACTTCTACTTTATGCTCTTCCTTATCACAGAACCATCTTCAGAAGCAAGAAATTGAACAGACAATATCATTACACCATAGCCAACTTCCTCTCTGTCGTCTATTTAGCATGTCTTTATTTTAGGCTTGTACTTTTTATGTAGAAATGCAGTTGACTAAATGCCTTTCTACAAGCTATACAGATCATCATTCCCAAGGAATATTTTCAGAACTCAACCAGAAGAGTAAATGTCTTATTTTTCTTTAATCAGTTAATGTTTCCAGAGGATATTTCATGGACACTATTAGGGGAAAAAAAAGTTTATCTTCAGAACATTCCAGTTTCAATCATCTCTATCAAGGAAAATACTCACAGGGAAATGTCCCCAGCCTCCTTAAAGGATTGCCCTACTGCCAAAAATTGTTATATCATTTTGGGTTAAGGAACTGAAAGATGTTGATAAAACACAAATACGTTCTCTGAGAGGAATATATTGGCAACAGTGCACTTGCAAAATCTTTGAGGAAAAGCAAATCGCAAGAGATGTCAGTTTGGGGAAAAGGGGGCTGAAATCAGAGGAGATCAAAGAAAACAAAAATCTCAGATGTGGGAGAAGGGTGACAGAGTGCAGAGGAGTTGTTAATTTTACACCTTTGTTTCTGGGGAAAGAGAAAAGCATTCCTCACTGGCTCTGAATTGCCTTTGTTTTAAGGCTGTTGTGTCTAGGACTTGATTAATGAATCCAAGACAAATATTTTTAATCAATTTTTTCCATAAACAATTGTCAATATTTTGGGGAAAAAAGCTCAATATTTCCAAGAAACAGTAAAAAAAAAACACAGTTTGTATTATAGAGATAACTGACATCGTTCCTCCTTTCAATGCCTTGAAAAACCTATCATTATTTTTCATGAAGAAAGCTGAGAAGATGCCATGCTAAAAAGCGTCATGAATATATTAGCAGAAAATTCCAAGCCAACAACACAGTGTTTTATTGACCTACTTGTGTTCTGGATCATTAAATGCATCTACTGACTATCACAAACGGGAGTGCTTTCAATTCTTGTGAGCGTTCACTAGCTTCTTTCAAATGAAAGCAGTTTTATGGAAGATGCTCTGACCCTCCCAAATAAGGACATAACTGAAAAACTGGCAGAGCAAAGCATGGAAAAGAATCTCTGACAAAAAGGAAACTAACCACCTAGGTTGCCTTCTTGTAAATGTTTAAAGGAGATAGAAGTTTGTGCATATTTTTCTAGAGTTGGACCAAATTGATGGTGGTCTCAGGGGCAGACCTTCGTGATTAGCTCTTCTTTGAGTGTTTATAAAAAGGTGTGACACTAGAGTCACAAGGCCTACTGTCTGACTCATTGCATAATACTAAGAGGTTGTTAAGGACCGTGCACAAGCCAAGCACACACGTGCCTTTTACATGCATCATCTCATTCCATCAGCCCTCCAGTTAAGTAATATAGCTGCGTGATACTTTGCACTGGTCTCTGTTACTGATGAAGAAACTAAAGTGAAGTAATTTGTTCAAGGTCACACAACAAAACGGTGTCAGGGCAGAGATTCATACCCAGGAAGTCCGATTCCAGAGTGTATTCTCTGGGCCTCTAGTATCACTAGAGTAAAATACGTAACCAAACAAGTTAATCTGTTTTATTGGATTTGAATGCCTATATCATTTTTGAGAGATATAAAACTTATAAATTTAGAAGCACAGAACTTAGAAATGATTGAGCCCACCTCCGCTCTTTAACAAGTAGGGAAACTGAGGTACAGAGAAGAAAAGAGGCTTAATTCAAGCTGTAAAAGTTTTGATGGTTGCTATCATCTGAATGTTTGTTTCCCCCAAAGTTCATATGTTGAAATTCTAATGCTCAATATGATAGTATTAGAAAATCAGGCATTTGGGAGGTGCCTGAGTTAAGAAGGTGGAGCCTTCATGCATAGAATTTGTGTTCTTATAAAAGATGCCCTACAAAGCTCCCCAGTCACTTCTACCATGTGACAATACAATTAGGAGTTGGTGACCTAGAAGGGGGTTCTCACCCAAACATGCTGGTATCCCAGTCTCAGACTTGCAGCCTCCAGAACTGTGAGAAATAAATTTCTGGTGTCCGTAAGCCACCCAGTCTGCTGTTTTGTTGCTGCAGCCCCAACAGACTAAGACAATAGTAGAGTCAGGATCAGACCAGAGACTTAGGACTCCTGAAGATCTGTTTTCTACCAGAATTTCTTCCTTCTTCCCTTCCTTAATTTCTTTCTTCTTTCCTCTCTTCAGTCTTCCTTTCCGCCTTTATTCCTTTGGTCCTTATTTCATGTGCTTTTTTAATGTGTATAAAGCTGCAGCATGCCTAAACGGCTGTGCTGTGTATGGTAAAATTTATTTTCTAAACATTGTCATTGTTTCAAATTGTCTAGTTCTAAGTAAAGGCATGTGATCCAAAGTGAATGGAGGAGCAGGCATAAGTAGTGTCCCTCAAAAGGCAGAAAATACATAGACGATTCTTATTAATGGGAAAAGTCACAGTATCGCAGAACAATAAAATAGTTATATTTTTCAGTTTTAGGAAATCACCTTTTTCTTAATCAGCATTATTAAGGGATTATTTATTTACAAATTATATATCCATTTCAAGATTACAGTTTGAAGTGCTTTCATATATATATGAAAACCTCCACACTCAAGAGATATACTATTTCCCTAATCACAGAAGATTCCCTTGTGGCCCTTCCCAGTCAATACCCTTCTCTGACGCCCAGCCCATATAATCACTGTTTTTCGTTTGTGAATGTAGATTAAATTTGGACTTATCTAGTGTTTTATATAAAATAGAATCATAGAATATATATTAATTTTATATGGTTCCTTTACTTTAACATAATGTTTTCAACATCCACTTATATTATTTTGTGTATCAGTCACTCTTTTTTTTTTCCCTCAGTAGTATTCCATTGTCATCTAGATCACAACTGGCCTATCCATATTCACCAGTTGATGGATGTTTGGCTGGTTCACAGATTTTTGGCTAGGATGAACAAAAATTCCATGATCATTCACGTTCAGGTCTTTGGGTGAATATACTGTTCATTGCTTTTGGGTGGATTCCTGAAGAGTGGAATTGCTGGGATGCTTTAAAGGAGCTGTCAAACTGGTTTCAAAAGTGGTTGTATCATATTATGCTCCCACTATCAATGCATGAGAGTTCCATTTGCTCTACGTTCTTCAACACTTGACACTGCCATTCTTTTTTAGTTTTAGCTGTGATCATGAGTTTATCTCATTACTGAGCTAAAAGAATTCTTTACATGTGCTAGATACAGGTCTTCTGTCAGATAAAAGTATTGTGAATAGTTTTAGGGCTTACCTTTTCAACAGTATGAGTGTTTTTTAAAAAGCAATTTTGATGAAGTGCAATTTATCAACTTATCTTTCAGAGTTCATGTATTCTGTATCCTGTTTCAGAAAACTTTGCCTATCCTAATAAGATTTTCTCCAAAGTTTTTGTCCAGAAGTTTTATAATTTGAGCTTTTCCATTAAGGTCTATGATACATTTGAGACAACTTTAGCATATGGTATTAGGTAATTATTTAAGTTATTTTATTTCCATATGGATAGCCAATTGTTTCAGCACCATTTATTAAAAAGACTTTCATTTCCCTATTGATTTACCTTGGCACCTTTGTTGAAAGTAAATTGACCATAAATGTATGTTTTATTTCTGAACTTCTAGTCTACTCATTTATCTATATTTCTCTTCTTATGCCAGTATCATTACTGTAACTGTTAGTAAATGTTGAAATTGCTTTTGATTCATCTCTTCATTCCTTTTCTATTTTCAGCCTTGATTTGGAATAAATAACTTATGTAGGATTCTAGTCATCTTCACATTTGGCTTATTAACTAACCATCTGTGTTTTACTCTTTTAGTCATTATTCTAAGTTTTACAATATACCTTTACCTTACCATTGTCTAACTTCAAATATTACTGTATTACTTCATGTCAAATATGAGCCTTTCAAAAGCAGGCTTCCATTTGCCCTCTTCCTTTCTTTGCACTAATTTGCTATTGCTGTCACACAGCTCATTTCTATATTTGTGATAAACTTCTCAATGCATTATTATTTTTTAAACAAGTATCTCTTAAAGAAGTTAAAAATAAAGAAATGCCTTTCATTTTTACTCACATATTTCTTTTTTATGCTTTTCATCTCCTTCTGTTTATCTGTGCTTCCATCTGGTATCCTTTTCCTTCTATGTGTAAAACTTCCTTTAGCATATCTTATACTGCCAGTCCACTGAGGCCAAATTTTCTTCCCCTTTGTTTTTGTTTCACACTTGAAGTCTGTTTTCTGTATATAGAATTTTACATGGCCTTTTTTTCTGCATATCATTTTAAAGATGTGATTCTATTGTTTTCTCTCTTGCAGAGTTTCTGAAAAGAAGTTCAAAATCTGATCATGTCCTTCTGTATGAAACATGCTTCATGTCTCTGGCTGATTGTAAGATTTTCTCTTTAATATTGGCTTTCAGCAATTTGAATATGATACACTTTTGACTGTTTTCCTTTATGTTTATTAGGAGATATTTATTGATGTTAGTAGATTTGTGAGTTCCTATTTCTCAAAAATTTGGAAAATTTTCAACTATTATTTCTTCAAATATATTTCTACTCCACTCCTTCTGGCAATCCAGTTATGCGTCTGTTAGAGTGTTTAATATCGTGTCATTTTCACTGATGTTGCTTTTCTTCATAATTCTTTTTTCTTACTGTGCTTCATGTTGAATAATTTCTATTGTTAAATCTTCAAGTTCATGGATCTATTTTTCTACAGTGTCTAATTTGCTGTCAGTCTTGTTTAGTAAAGTATTAACTAACCTTCAACACTGCATTTTCACCTGTAGATATCTTCTTTTTATAATTTGCTGTTCTCTCATTTTGTTCAATTTTTCTTTAAATCTTTGGCCATATTAAGCATATGGCAAGAATTTCAGTTACTTTGCAGTAACCTTGTTCCTTTCTCTGATTGTTCTGTAGTTTTGTTATGGTGGGTCTAGAGTAGCCTTTATACTAGGGCTAATTTAGCCCCACTACTAAGGCATAATCATTCTAGGGTTTATACTGAATGGTCTGCATAGTCAATAAGGTCTCTTCACTCTGGCCAAGGAACTCAAATGATCCCTTGCCCTATGTGAGCTCTGGGATGACTTGGTTTACAAATCCTGTAGTCATTTTTTTTTTCCTCTGGAAGTTGTACTTTGCCAGGCATAAGGGGTTTCAGCTTATACATACACAAATAGACATTCAACCATTCATGTAGATTACTGGGTCTATTTTTCTATATAGCTCCCTCTTTTTCAGTATCCGGCTCCTCAAATTCTAGCTGCCTCAGCCTCTTAAAACTTATTTATCACTTAACTCAGCAAGAATATCAAGCTGTGTTTGAGTATACCCTGCTCTATAGTCCAGAAATTTTCTCCAGACAGAAATTCAGGTAATTATAAGGCTCAGCTAAGTCCCTTATCTTTTCTCAAGGATCATAATCCTTTGTTGCCCATTGTCCAATAACTGAAAACTGACATTTCATATATTTGGCCCAGCTTTATATTTTTTATATGACTGGAAGTAAATTCTATACACCATTAGTCTCTTATGGCCAGAAGCAGAACCTAACATCATCTTTTGGGGAAATAAATGAAACACTTCAATATAGGAAGTATGTACTGGTTTTAAAAGATGCCTTCTGGAAACTGATGGAGTAGGAAGCTTCAGGATTCCATCTCTCCACAAAAGCAGCTAATATGCTGGCAAAAATTGTCAGGATCAACTTTTACAGAACACTGGACTCTAGTTAAAACTTTACAGCAGCCAGAAGGCATGATGAAGTAAGAAGCTGCTGCTTTGCTGTAAGAGATTACTGTGGCATTTTAAATTGACTGCCTACCATCCCCGAACCCCTAGACTGGGAGTGGCCATAAGGTAATTAATGGTGCAGGGTTGCTAGTGTCAGAGGGAGCAACATGGATCTCAGTCTTAAAGAATTGTGGCTGTCTATTTCAAATTGCCTGATGGTTCATGAGAAACAAGCACATGAACTTGCCCTTGTTTTGCTTGATGAGGAATGTTCCCAGAGTGGGGGTTGATTTCTGGTGTCATTTTCCAAAAGCATTTAAAGGCACAAGCTTTATTCATAGCAGACTGTGGCAAGGGACAAGAGTTGGAACAAGGAATAGGCATACCAGAGAACCTAGGAAGGAAGAGATTAGGATAGAATGTGTGAAGAGTAATAAGGGATTCTAAAAGGGATTCAAGAAGGCCATGTGGCTGACCAGGACTGCCCACACACTCAGAAAAGTCCAGAGAAAACCTAAACCTCACCTCCAGCTGACCTAAAGACTCAATGCAAACAGGGAGTAAAGGCAAAGGTGGAGTTGTAAACGGCCTGGCTAAATACTGAAAAAGAGCTAACACAGATCCAGTCTGCAAACACTGGGAGACTCTTTCTCCCTTTCTTTTTCTTTCCTTTTTTCCCTCTGGGTATTTTTTTTCAACTGTTAAAACAATAGCGAACCATTTAACTAATGGAAGACAGACTTCAGTGAACACTCATGACAAAGAACATAGACTTTACAAAACCAGTGTAGAAAAGTTATTAAACAAGCAAATAACAACAAACCAGAAGAAACAGTAAAACAAACCCCAGGTATCGGGGAGAATATGATTCCAACAGTTGCCACATTATAATATTCAAAATGGTCAGTTTTCAACAAAAATAATGGGACATGCAAAGAAATGAGAAAGTGTGGCCCATTCCCGAGAAAAAAAGAATAATGCAATACAAACTGTCAATGAGAAAGCCCTGACACTGGATATCTCAGAAAAAATTAAATCAACTGATTTAAATATACCCAAAGAGCTAAAGGAAACCATGGACAAAGAACTAAAAAAAACCTCAGGAGAATGATGTCTTACTAAATAGAGAATAAAATATATAGATAGAAGTTATTAAAAATAACCAAATAGAAATTCTGGAGCTGAGAGGTAAAGTAACTGAACTTAAACATTCACTATTGGGGTTCAATAGTATATCTGAGCAGGCCAAAGCAAGAATCAGAAAACCTGAAGATAGGTACATTGAGATTATCTGCTGAGGAGCAGAAAGTAAAAAAAAAAGAAGAAAAATGAACAAATCTTAAGAGACTTGTAAAACACCATCAAGCACATGAACATCCACATAATGGGAGTCTCAAAGGGACAGGAGAGAGAGAAAGGGGCAGAAATAATATTTGAAGAAATAATGGCTAAAAACCTCCCAGATTTGGAGGGAAGGGTAAGATGGCTGCATATGAAGACTGTGAGCTCACTTCCTCAACATAAATGCCAAATCTTCATCTATGGGAGCAATTCCTCCTGAAGGAGACCTAAGGACTGACTAAACCGCTACTGCACACAGAAGGACCACAGAGAAATGGGTAGGAGAGATGGAGACCCAGTGTTCGTGGGAACCGATCCCCAATGCAGTGACCTGAAGAAGAGAGGGACATTGCTGACGGGCCTGAGTGCACACTCACCCACCCCCAGACACAGTGAAAAAAACAGCAGTTTAAAGGACACCTAAGTTTGGTGCAAGCCATTATGAAAAAAGATATGGGTATTCCTCAACAAACTAAAAACGGATTTATCATATGGTCCAGCAATCCCACTCTTGGGTATATATCTGGAAGGAACTCTAATTCAGAAAGATACATGCACCCCAATGTTCACAGCAGCACTATATACAATAGCCAAGACATGGAAGCAATCTAAATGTCCATCGACAGATGATTGGATAAAGAAGTCGTTGTATATTTATACAACGGAATACTACTCAGCCATAAAAAAGAATAAAATAATGTTATTTGCAGCAACATGGATGGACCTAGAGATCATCATTCTAAGTGAAGTAAGCCAGAAAGAGAAAGAAAAATACCATATGAGATCACTCATATGTGGAATCTAAAAAACAAGAAAAAAAAGGATACTCTGAACTCATCTACAAAACAGAAATAGACTCACAGACATAGTAAATAATCTTACGGTTATCAGGGAAAGGGGGTGGGAAGGGATAAATTTGGGAGTTTGAGATTTGCGAATGTTGGTTACTATACATAAAAATAAATTAAAAAAATAAGTTTCTTCTGTATAGCACAGGGAACTATATTCAGTATCTTGTAAAACCCTTTAATGAAAAAGAATATGAGAATGAATATATGTATGTATATGCATGACTGGGACATTATGCTGTACACCAGAAATTAACACATTGTAACTGATTGTACTTCAATCAATCAATCAATCAAAATAAAGGACACCTAGTCTCTATGGGAAGAAAATCCATTTACTAACCTTAGAGCTTCTGACAAGGAACAGGCAACTGCTGAAGCCCTCTCTGGGGTCGGAGGCACTAACAAGGGCCATTGGGTCCATGTGGGATCCCCTCAGCCCAGGTCCACTCCAGGTCTAGCCCTAGCCGTCCAGCCAAGGCAGCCTTGGGTGCAGCACTGTCCGGGGACCGCCTCTGACCTGGACCCACTCCAGCCTCAACAGTCCTTTCCAGGTGGCCTGGGCAGCAGCTCCACCCGGAGACTGCTCTCTGCCCTGACTGATCCAGATTCAGCTACCCGGCCAAGCTGCTCCACTCACCTTTAACATCTCTACAACCGAGGGGATAAGTATTTCGTTCTTATTGTTAATGATGAGGCACCATGGGATCAACAGTAGTGTAAACATTTTTAAACTCGTATTTTCCTGCTGCCTCAACATCTCCACAGTCTGTGAACACCTTGCCCAGGCAAGGTGCATGCACCAGTGTGATAAGGCTGGTTCCTGTCATGAGTTACCAGTCTTGCCCTCCCTGACTGTGGCATTCAAAGGTACCAAAGAAATCTTCTCACATCTTTTGCTTGTGTACTCTGCCCTGACCCTCAATAAAGGCCCTTGCTCATGGGTCTATACTCTCTCTTGGCTTCCCACCTGCTGGGCTGAGCCTGCTCCCCTGGAGTTCCTCTCATTTGGCCACTTGCTTGGCATACCATGTCTATCTCTTTGAAGGGTTGTGAGTACAAGAAATCCCTTCCACTTTCATACACCTCTCTGTGGGGTTATTCTGTGCCTGCCTCTGACTGATCATGAACAATTCCTATTTTAAGTTACAAAAGCAAAAATAAGCAAGAAATGGACCAATTCTTAGAAAGACAGGAGCTCCTGAAACTCACTCAAGAAGATATAGGATGCTGCTTCAACCTGTATCTACTAGAATGAGCTACATCCTGTAATAAAGGTTTGTTTTCTTTTTTTCTTTTATGTATTTATTTTGGGAGGGAGTAATTAGGTTTTTTACTTACTTTAATGGAAGTACTGGGGATGGAAACCAGGACCTAGTGCATGCTAGGCATGCACTCTACCACTGAGCTATACCCTCCACCCTTCTTTTATTTTATTTTTTCAAAGGTTTAAACAAATTTAAAAAGGGTAACTAATTTCAGCTGAGAGAATTGGGGTGGGTTTAATAAATGCAGAGTTGAGGTGAACTGTAATGAACAAAATGAATTTTGTTAAATGGAAAATGTATTTCAGGCAGTGGAAGTAGACATGAGTAAAGACACAGAGATATGCGCGTACACTGCTGGCTTGTTAAACTCTGAGGGCAGTGTGTAGCGGGCTCCAGTTGGAGATGAGATTTTTTAAAAAGTACATTGGAACTAGTGGGATTAGGGATGTATATGCTGTCTTTGGAATCTAATCTGAATGATATGGTTAACAAACCACATTTATTTTTTTGCTCAGGGGAATGAAATATGATTTATATTTGTAGACGAATCCCTCTGTATGTAGTGTAGAGGATGCATTTAGGGGTTAAGACTTATTAAGAGATATTAAATTAGTATCAGTGAGGAACAATGGGAACCTGACACAAGACAACTGCAGTAAGAATAAAAATGATCATTTTTTTTTTATTTTTTCTAGTTTTCCTTCATACAATAATGCTTGATGAATTGCTTTCTCTGAGGATAAAACTATCTCTATGTCATCTACAGTGATTGTGCCCAATGAGTTTGGCTTTATATATTACAAGTATCTGGAGGAAGTCTTATTCCCATCTACTCAGAGTTTAGCTTGTAAGAAACAATAAGAGAATGGCCATCCATTCATATATTGTTATTTTCAGCTTCAGGACTTCAATTATGATGTTTTCGAATATGACTAAAAGATTTTAAAAAGCCCTATTAATACCTTGCAGGTAGAGCCTTGTATTTTATACCAAGAGTTTAATACAAAGCTTGTCCAATAATAGGGGTATGGTAATGATTTTTTCTAATGAATGATTAAAAATTATTCACTTCTCAAATGGCTGTAGATAGTTTACAATTATGGTAACTGTATGTCAGATTTTCTGGAGCAGTTCCAGGTGAGACAGCCAAAGTTCAAAACAACCTTTGCAATTGTTGTTCAGGACTCCTAAATATCTGACCCTTCCTTCTCATTTTTGTTCTTTATCAATTACACTTCCGAGCACAGAATCGGAGCAGGAGTAATTCTTCTCCCCCATTGTGGACAAAGGACCAACAGGTACATCTAAAACTGATCAAAATACGTAAGTTAATTAATGTGTTACAAGTATTTGACCTCTACTAGGTGAACAAACATGTGCCCTAAATCACCAGAACTAGCCACTTAAGCCCAATAGAACTCAATGATGAGAAATCAAATTTAGATTCAATAAATCTCAAGAAAGAGGAACATGGAAATACCTAGAGATTTGTTGGGAAATCATTGTTCTGTTGTTTTTTTGTTTTGTTTTGTTTTGTTTTGTTTTGTTTTAAACTCCACAAATGATCGTTACTGAAGAAAGTAATAGGACATCATAAGTACTAAATGTTCATTTTCCTTCAGCCTTATATTTGACTTTTTTTAATTGAAATCAACTGAAGTAAGAAAATGAATGCCTCTACTTTGGTCCTGAATAGCCTTATTGTTGTTTAAAGCATAACAATACCATCTATAGGCAGCCCTAAATTAAAAAGGGAAAACAGATTTTGACTGGTATATATGCTGAAGGTTTGTGTTTGGAGCTGTGTGGAAGAAAGTGTTATATGAATAGGAGAGGAAGATGAGAGTTCAAGAGGTATCCTCCGGTGACATTTAACTAATAGCAGTTATTTCTGAAACAACAGGATAAGGGGATATGTTTCAGATATGCAGAACAGAATGAAAAACCTTCTGAAATGTCTAACTCCTGCATTTCCAGAAAGAAGTGCAAGAATTAACTTGATGAAGAGTTCACTCTTCTGAATACTGAGACCTCTCATTTTCTGCTGCTCAGGCTGACAGATTTCACATTTTTACTCAACTGGTATATTAATAAACAATGCACTGTGTGGTCTTACTTTCATGAGCTTTTCACTGACATGTTGACATGAATTTTCATTATTCTTTTTATTATGCAACTCAAACACACCTTTGATTCTTTTCCTTGAGTTCAAGCTGACAAGAAAGACTTCAACTGTCTGAATGTAGAGTCCCAGAAAAAAACCTTTGTCAATAGAGGTTATGAAGGCAAATTTAACCTTAATGCGTAATTGGAGGGGAGAGGGGGTGAAGCTGCCTTATAGGTGAAAAATGAGAGGAACTCAGAAGGAAAGAGAGGCAGAAAACAGAGACAGAGAGGGAGAAAGAAAGCTGGGGGTGGGGGGTGGGGGAGAGAATAAAAAGAAGAAACTGAAAAAGAAAAAAGAAAGAAAAGAGAACTGTTAGAACCGCCAGGGGGAAAAGGAGAAGGCACCGACTCCAGAACTTGAGGGCTTTGTCAGGAGTAGAGAGCAGTCAATGAGGAGGATTTCTCCACAGGAGGCAAATTGCTTGTGGATTCTGAAAATTACACAGTACTTCTAAAACATTGAACATATCCCTGGTTACAAGTACTTAAGGATGCAATTTTGTACTTCTTAGGGAAAGTTTTGCATTACATAAATTCGTGTTTCAGAGTCTTCTCTCATTCTGGGTGCAGGCTGAATAGCCGAGTGGGAGGTGACATCGCTTTTATATCAATCATTATGCAAATCTGCCTTTGGCTTTGCCTCGGGTTTAAAATATTCTCAAGTCTCTAAAAATTACCATAGTCGGGGAAGGAATGTTTTGCCTAAATAAATGCTCTTCCTCTCAAATCAACCTGCATTCTTCATTAATGACATGCTTTATGTGAAAGTCAAAGGAGACAAAACGGGTGAGTGGTGATTTAAATGACAGATTCTATGTATATTTCCTTTAATATCAGAGCGAGAAGAAACCTGAGTCCTACTAAGGTATAGAGCTTGAGGCAACTACTCTAAGAGCTCACATAAAATTAGTGACAGAGATGAGACTAGATCCCAGGTCTTAACGCTTCCAGGCCATCGTGTTATACAACAGCTGCCTCTGCAAAACTGCAAAGAAAGGAGACCTTTAACTGCTCTCAAACAGCACACTTTCTCTCCCTCCAATTTATCTGTTTTCCTCCCTTAAAAGAGCATCCCCACCTCCTGCCACTAGATCTCTCCTGTCCTAAACAGAAATGTACCACTTTTGGGAAACCTTACTCCATTCTCCAGATCCCACCAATCACAAATTCACACCTCTGCCTCTCAGCACAACATTCAAGTTTTAATTTTTCTGTGTGTTTATGCCCTTAATCATGTACTACTTTGGAATTATTCTTGATGATTTCACGGGGGTTGATTTGTCCTTTCAATCTAATTGCCAGCTCTTTAAGGACAAGGGCCGTGCTTCCTGCTTGCTTAAAAACAACTCCCTACCCTGTGCCAACCACCCACTCACAACCTTAAACAGAACAGACAATTGATGTATTTTGTTGTTATAACTAGAGTTTTAAGTGAATCACAGGCATTTTCAAACACATTTTTAAAAATGTGTTGTTTCCTTCTTTGTACATTTCTCTATTTTTCAAAGTCTGTACAATGACTCTGCATTACCTTTTAAGTAGAAAATTATATGCCATTAAAAAATTGAGAGAGGCCTGCATTTTGTTTTCTTTAATGATTCTTTGCCTCATAGCTTCAGCTCATACCTTTATTCTGATGCCTCCTAAAGTTATAAACTCTCCCTGGACTTTCCACCCAAGCTGTATACATGTATACCTTACTGCTCATGACCTATAAGTCTTTCTTCAAATTTTGAGTCTTTAATCTATCCCACTGTAGTTTTCTCAGTCAGCCAACAAACATGTATTAGGCATTGGTCAGTGCCAGGGACAGCTTAAGGTCTTGGGTATACATATAAGTGAAACAGATAAGGTTATCCAGTGAGGCTTAGCGGGCAAAGATACACAACAAACAGATAAACAAATCAACAGATCTATAATTTCTAGCTGAGAAAAGTAAATTACGCATTTAGACTTAGAGTCCAAGAGCTGGAAGGGATATGAATAAATTTCAGATCTTTCTTTCTATTTTCTATTTCTATTTTTAAGGTACAGAGAAGATAAGTTACTTTCCCAACATTATACAGCTGAACCTATACTAGTATGAAGGCCATGGCTCTCAGACTAGTGCTATTTTGCTTCTACATTATCCCATTTAGATGGCAGCTCATCACCTCAAACACGACATCTCTTAACAAGTATTAATTAAGAAACCAGATGTTCCATGAAAACACGATCAGCAACATCCCAAGCAACAAATGCAAATCTCTCCCATCATGGAATTTATCCTAGAGAGTTTGAATCCTGATAGAATTGTTTCTGGTTTATTAGACTTTGCAGAGAACCAGCTTTTTTGATTTTGTTCATTCTCTCACTATGTTACCATTTTTGGGTTAAATTCTTTTCTTCTATTTTGTAATTATTATTTCCTTTTTCCAGTTCTTTGCACTGACTCTATTGTACTTTTTCCACCTTCTTAATTTGGCTGCTAATGTAATTTTTATCCTTAAAATTCTAAATTGGAAAAGATTTTGAGAATATACATTTTCTTTTATGTGCCATTTTAGCTTCATCTCCAATTTGAAATATAGTGTTTTTATTATTGTTAGTTAGAAATGTTGTCTTATTTCTACTGACTTCTTTGAACCATAAATTTTTGTGGATTTTTTTTTGTTTTTCATTTTCTAAATATATGGAGGTTACTCTCATTTTTATCGATTTTTAATTTTATCACATTGTCATCAGCAGAGGTGGGTTATATACCCTATTTTTCGACTTGCTTTGTGACCTACACATGGTCAGAATCTGTGTTATGTGAATGTGTAATATCTAAATGATCTAAATGAGCAGATATATCTTCTCTAGATAAAACTAAATTGTGTTTTTCATATCTTTTATATCCTTATATATGTTTTGTCTTGTAATCTTATCAATTTCTAGGGGAAAAAAATCTGTGCTAAAATTTCCTGGTATAATTATGGATGTGTTTGTTTTCCTTTGAGATTCTATTTTCTTCTATATTTTAAGCCTAAATGACTACAGCAGCCTGTTACATCTTCCTGCATCTTGCCTTTCCTCATACAACCTCTGATTCCCTGAAATGCAAATGTGAGCACCTTGTTCTTCTGCACAAAACTCACTAATGGAGCATTTGTCAATCCATTAATCTTGAATACTTCTGTATGATTTCCATGTTTGGGATCTATCCTGTGTCCCCATTCTTATTTCCACCAATTCTTCATCATAAAATTTCTGCATGAATTGTTCTTCTCTTACATAAACCTCATTTCCACTTCCATGTTGCTCCCAAATCTAAGAATAGCCTCCCTCTCATCCTTTATCTAATTCCTACCTATTCCTTAAGGACATTTCCTCCACAAAGCCTCCATTTTCACCAGAACTTGTACTTATCACTCTTTTCTCAGACTTCCAGAGAACTCTGGGTCTAAAGGGCATGTGATAGTTTTGGGTTTTTAACTAGACTGGAAAATCTTTGAGTGAGAAGCTGAATCTTATACATTATAAGGTATAGTAAGCGTATTGTAGGAATTTAATCCATTTATGCTGCTTAAGATTTTTAATGATGCTGATTTGCTAGGTTAAGTGGAACTCAAGACAAACTATGTTGAAAGTACTGGTATGGTAGCTTAGTTTGGTCTAACCATGAAAACCTTGTTACTCTTATTTTCAGGGAATAAAATTTTTTCTTATTATTGGTGTACTAATTCCTATTTTAAGGCCAACAAAATAAAAGGTTTTACCCTTCTAATAAAAGAAACTGAAAAGAGAATAGAAAGACAATCCTGGTTACTAAACCATAGGTGAAACACATTTATGGATGCTGGATATCACATTCTTATTTACAATTCCCGCTTATATTTGACCTACATCCAAACCAAGAATAAAAGGCTAAGAAATAAGTCTTTTCACCTTCTTCTTTATGAAAAAGATCAAATAAATTTAGGAGGAATTTTCAAAAGGTTAGTTGCTGGTTCAATTTGTTTCCTGACAGTTTATTACATGCTTCAGTACACAGGATGTTTTCTGCAGAGTGATCACTAATCAATGTCTTATTAAGAAATGGTATTTCTTGTAAATCACAGAAAGAGCATCTGTCTCAATACCCTAATTTCTTTTCTCATAGTTTGATTCTGGGGAGCTCAATCATATAGCATAGAGTTTCATCCATAACAAAGACCACAATGAGGGTTGTGACATTATCTGACAGTAGATCTTCCACAAAATCTTACTTTCAATTTCTTAGAAGATTCTAGATGGTGTAAATATGGTTTGAAGATTTTTTTTACATTCATGTCTTCTTATCGAACTTGGAACTCTTGGGAAATGAAGTCTCTAATTCAATGTGAACAATAGGCAGTTCTTACCTGTCTATTCATTCCAAGAATTGAATGATTTTTTTCAGAGGCAGGTGCTTACTTATTCATCACTCCACTTGTCCTATATGAAGGTCTTTCCCTAAAGTAATTCTCCTGGCTTTTTTCCTCACCAGTGGAGGCGCGGCTTAACTGACTGGAGAGCCTAGGAGAATAAACTGTGCAAACATGGCTAAACCCTTTCTCTCTCCCTCAGCACTGGATTTACTGTCCAGCTGAGAACATGTGTTTCCATGTCACCTCTTTATCATGAGGTAAAGGGTATCCCCCTGCACAGTGAGGCCTGAAGTTCACCAGATGTGCTGATGACTTCAGTGCTCATGCTCTTAACTATTTATTTGTATTGTTCATAGACTCTGATGTTAACTTAGGTTAAGAAAATTGCTCAAAGTCACAAAGATGTTTAGGGTTAAAATTGGAATTCTCACATAGGTCTTTCTGACTCTAAAGATGATTTTTAAAAAATCATTATACTATATTTGTCCAGATTAATGTTAAATTCAAGTAATGGAGAATTCTACTTCTGACTAATACACGGTAAGGACCAGACTCCCTCCTGAAACAAAAACAAACAAACAAAAGAGACAAAATGTAAGAAGCAATAGTTTTCGAAACACTGGCTATCAAGTAATGAAGGAAACTGATCCAAGAGAGAAGGGAAAACAAATCTGCTGAGCGCTGTGAATGCCCCAGATCATCCACCTGAGGATCCAGACTGCTATGCAGAGCAGGATGAGCCAAGTAGAGTACCCTTGGTGTCCCTGAGGTAAGGAAATGGAGCTGAAAGTTCAGGGAGAACAAGGTGACTAGAGTTCACAGGACAGAGTACCCCAAAGAAGAGAGTTGCACAGAGTAAGAACCCTAGAAATCTTTATAGGATGCCCTTAAGTATTTTGCTGAAAACTGATAAGCACAAATGCATGAAAAAAATCACTTGGGGCTAGGGGAAAAATATAGTCCAAAAGGATTAGAAAAGAGTGAGCATTGCTCATATAGGGCCAGTAATAATATCTACTTCCACCAGCCAAACAGGAAAAACATGTAGTTCACATGGCAGTGGGTGAAGGATTTAGGAAGGTCTAGCCTCAGTAGAAAGGAATAAATGGCCCTAGACTGAACACTGCTCTGGTCCTTCCTAATAAATTATAGAAGACTCAAAATGATCAAACTGATTCCAATTATTTTAACTACATTCCAAGATAAATCTCAAGAATATTTACAGGAATACAAAAGTATCCAGCACCCAATAAAGTAAAAATATTAATGTCTGACATCTAATCAAAGATTACCAGGCATACGAAGAAATAGAAAAACATACCATAATGAGAATAATCAATCAATCAAAACTGACTCAGAACTGATACAGATGTTAGAATTAGCAGGTAGAACATTAAATGTTATTGTAGCTATATTACATATGCTCAAAAAGTTAAGACTAAAATGGAACATCTGGAGATGAAAATTAAAATATATAAGATGAAAAATATACTGAATGAGATTGACAATAAATTAGACATTCCAGAAGGTAAAGTTATGCTATGAACATAAAACAACAGAAACTATCCAAAATTAAACACACGAAGGAAAAATAATCCAATGAAATTAGAAGAGCATCTGCAATCTACGTGACTACTTTAAGTAACCTAATATACACACAACTAAAAGCCTTAATGGAGATGGTGGTGACACAAAATATATTTGAATAAATAATAGTCAATAATTTTCCCAGGTTTATGAAAATGATCAATCTGGAGAAGCTCAACAAACCTCATGTGTAAGAACATGAAGAAATCTATACTAAGTCACATCATAATCAAATTACTCTAAGCCAGTGATAAAAAGAAAAAATTTAAAGCATCTAGAAAATTTGTGGCATGCTGCTAAAGCAGTATTAGTGAGTTGTATAGCACTAATAGCCTATGTTAAAGAAGAAAAACGTTCTTCCACATTAAAAAAATGTAAAAGGAAGAGCAGATTATGTCCCAAATAAGTAGAAAATGGAAATAATAAAGTTTAAAGGAGGATTCAATAAAATAAAAACCAGAAAAACCAACAGAACTAAAAACTAGTTCTTTGAGATTAATAAAATTTATAAACCTCTAGCCAGACAGATAATGAAGAAAAAGAAAAGACACAATTTACTAATATTATAAATGACAGAGGTTACATCATTACATAGTCTTAAAAATAAAATGATAACAAATGAATATTATGAATAAATTTATGCCTACAAACTCAACAACTTAGGTGACATGGACAAAATCCTTGAAAGACATGAACTACCAAATTTCAATAAAAAAATACAATTTATCTGTTAAAGATAATAACTTTTTACTTTAAAATCTTTCCACAAAGAAATATGAAGGCCCAAATGGCTTCACTGGTGAACTGTACCAAACATTTATGGAAGAAATAATGCGATTTCCACACATGCATATACACATACACGTACTCTTCCAGAAGACTCAAGTACAGGGATAGGAGACTTCCCAGTTGTTTGATGAAACCAGCATTAATCTAATAACAACAGGCAACATAAACATTAAAGATAACTATAGACCAATATACCTCACAAAATTTGATGCAAAAACAAAAGATGTAAATAAATTTTAGCAAATTGGATCCAACAGCATAGAAAAAGATAATAGATCATGACCATGGAGTAGCTTATGCCAGGAATGCAGAGATGGAATCAATGTAATTCAGCATACTAACAAACTAAAAAAAAAAAAATATATATATATATATATATATATATATATATATATATATATATAAATAAAATATATATGATCATCTCAATAGACACAGGAAAAGAATTTGACAAAATCCAACATCCATTCATGATGAAAAATAAAACCCTCTCAGCATAAAACAAATGAGACAACGATGAATGCTGTATCATTTCACTTATATGTGGAATCTAAAAGAGCCAAACTCATAGAAACAGAGACTAGAATGAGTATTACCAGTGACTGGGGGGAGGGGGAAAAGGGGAGGTGTTAGTCAAAGAGTACAAACTTCCAGCTATGATATGAATACGTTCTGGGGTTCCAATGTATAGCATAATAATTATAGTTAATAATACTGTATTACATACTTGAAAGTTGCTAAGAGTAGATCTTAAGTGTTCTCAACACAGAAATGAAATGGTAATTATGTGACATGATGGAATTGTTAACTAATGCTATAGTGGTAATCATTTTGCAGCATACGTGTATCAAATCATGTTGTATACCTTAAACTTGCACAATGCTATATGTCAATTCTATCTCAATAAAGCTGTGGGAAAACTCTAAGCAAACTAGGAACAGAAGGGAACTTTCTCAACTTGATAAAGAGCATCTACAAAAACCTACAACCATCATCTTATTTAATGGTGCAAACCTAAGTGCTTTCCTCCTAAGATCAGAAACAAGACAGAAATGTTCACACTCTATTCCAAATTGTACCAGAGGTTCTGGGCAGTGACACTAAACAAGAAAAGACATAAAAGACATCTTGATTGGGAAGGAAGAAGTAAAACTTTTTATTCACAGATGACATGATTTTCTATGTAGAAAATCCAAAGGAATCTACAAAAAAGTTCCTAGAACTAATAAGTGAGCTTAGAACATTTGAAGGATACCTTACAAACTTATGCATCAAAGACAATTCCATGGAGATGGGATAGTCTTTTCAATAAATGGTGCTGGAAAAATGGGATATTTGTATGCAAAAACCATGAACTTGGACCCAGAGCTTATATCATATATTAAAATTAATTCAAAATGGATCATTTAGCTATTTAAAACCTAAAATTATAAAACTTCCACAAGACAACATAAGATTCAGGAGAGAATTTTTGTGACTTTGGATTAAGCAATGTTTTCTTAGTTACAGATCAAAAAGTATAATCCATAAAAGAGCAAATTGATAAATTGGACTTAACCAAAATATCCACTCTTCTACACTGCTAAGAGAATGAAAAGATAAGCTGCAGCCTGGGAGCAAGTATGTGCAAATCACACATTTTGTAAAAGACTCATATCCAGAATAGATAAAGAACTGTCAAAACTCAATAATATGAAAACAAATAACCCAATTAAAAACTGGGCAAAGGATTTGAATAGGCACTTCACTGAAGAAGATACACAGATGGCTAGGAAGCACATGAAAAGATGCTACCCTTACTGTCATTAGGGGAAAGCAAATTAAAACCACAATGAAATACTACTGTCCATCTAGTAGAAGAGTTAAAAAATAGAAATGTCTGTCCATACCAAGTTTTGGAGAAGATGTGCAGGAACTGTGACTGTCATACACTGTCAGTGGGAATGTAAAATGGTTCAACAACTTTGGAAAACTGGCAGTTCCTTACAAAGTTAAGCATATACCTACCATATGATCCAGTCATTCCATTTCCAACTATTTACCCAAAAGAAACAAAATCCCATCTTCATGCAAATATTTCAAAAGAGTGTTCAAAGTTGTTTTATTCACAATCACCAAAAGCTGTAAACAACCAGTATGTCCTTAAACACGTGAATGGATGAACTTAGTTTATTTATACAATAAAGTATATTTAACACAGCAATAAAAAGGAATCACTGATACACACAATATGGATGAATCTCAAAGTTATTATGCTAAAGCCAGACACAAAAGAGTCCATACTGTTTGATTTCATTTATATAAAACTCCATATAGTACAAAATAATCTATATAACAGAAAGTAAATCAGTGGTTTCCTTGGAGGGTGGGAAGGGGTATAGGAGGAGCAGAAAGGAGTACAAAGGCTCATAAGGAAACTTTTGGAGGTAAGACAACTTAATTGTGGTGATGGTTTTACAGGAGTATTTGAATGTCAAATCTTATCAAAAGGTACAACTTAATTAAGTGCAGTTTATGTCACGTCACTTATACCTCCAAACTATTAAAAAATTCATATAATGGATCAGTCTCATGAAGCAAAATGGCAACTAATAAAAGCATCAGAATAAGTCATTTTGCATCTTTGAACAGTATTTGTATACTATGACCCAATCTTGCTTCATATTTACGCTAGTTTTCCAGTAGCGGAGTATGATGTCATTAACCTAGAATCAGGAAACATCACAAATAATAGAATATCTTATAATATTTGCTCACAATGATCATGGGAACATTTTTTGTTGAAAAGTACTGTTTTTACTCTTTCACACCAATAGATGGCACTTGACCTAGTCCATGAAAGAAAGCACTTTCTGTGTGGTCACGTGGTCTTTTCTCTGTGCAGGCAACTGGAGAGACAGAGTGTTCTGGTGCCTCCTCCTCTTCTTGTAAGGACTCCAGTCCTACAGGATTAGGGCTTCACTGTTATGACTTCATTTAACCTTAATCACCTCCTTAAAGGCCCTATCTCCTAAAGACATTATCTCCAAATAGGAGATGTTGACAGTCACATTGGTAGTTATGGCTTCAACATATTAATTGGGTAGGGGGGTTGATATAATTCAGCTTATAAGAATCACTATGTCCTTAACCATTACAACAGCTCACATTTACTACTGATGGCCTATAAGCCAGGCACTCTGCTAAATGCATTACATACTAAATCATTTAACTCTATTAACAACCCTATGAGGTAAGCACAATTAGGACCCCATTTCATAAATGAGGAAAATGAAGCTCAGGGAAGTTCCATCACAGAATTTCTTGAAACTTACACACAACTAAATTATATGCAATAAAAATGTAAGCAATTATTTTACAGAAAAATGCAATCTATTAGAATGTAAACTTTATAAGGCAAACACATTTATTTGGTTTATACTTTTTCATTGAGATATTTCTAAGTGTTTAGACAACTGTGCCTGGCACATAGAAGGTGGTTGATGAGTGTTGAACTGAATTAAACTGATCTGAATTCAACTTGTCCCTAATCAAACAGCATATCACACAGCTAGGGTTTGAACAAAGGTGCCTTATTTGAGTACAAATTCCTAATCAGTATTTTATACTTATTTTATTAAATAGAAGAGTAGGATCTTTGGCAGAGTTTGTTTTTTTAATTGAAGTACCGTCAGTTTACAATGTTGTGTCAATTTCTGGTGTACAGCATAATGCTTCAGTCTTACGTACACACACATATATTTGTTTTCATTATAGGTTACTATAAGATATTGAATATAGTTCCCTGTGCTATTACTTAGGCAGAGTTTGAACATTGAGCAAAGCACAAAAAGAATTCTTTTCAGACAACATTTTTGGTAAAAGATAGGTAAAAAGAGAGTTAAACTTGACATCATTAATCTCTCCACTAAATATACTCTGCCGAGGCTGATTCTCCTTTCTTCTGGCACTTAACATTTTCTACCACATAGAGTAACCTTGTATACTTGCCTCATCTTCCTAAATAGGTTGAAAACACCTGAATAGCAAGGACTAATTTTTTATATAATTTTGTCTAATGTAAATTCTTGCACCAATAAATGTTTGAATTTTAAAATATTTATTTATTTATTTAATTTAAGGCTTGCATGACAGTTGACCTGAGCTCCTGTCCCAATACTGCCTCTAAATTAGTTTGTGACTTTGCGTAAATTACACTACTTCTTTAGATAGTCATTATGATTTCTTTTAACTCTAATATTCTGAGAGTAAATCTAAAAGTCCAATCTCCGAGGTTTAGCAAACCAGACTTGGAGCTAAACATTTGAGATAGAGACACTTCAGCTCCCTTAAAAGACATTCATCAAAACAAACAGATCAGTACTATCATAGGATAAAAGACTCATGTCAGGAATAAGTTCCATCAAAATTATATTTTCTCAAATATCATGGCCGTAAAGGTCATCCCATAGCTTCTTGTTTTGAAAACTTAATAAACAGAAGACTCCTACACTTTTTTTTCCTAAGTAATAAAATGATCAAATATTGACAGAACTCCGATAAGTTCCTTTCAGACATGTCCACAAGCTGGAAAAAAAAGTGAATCATACTTATTCAATTATAAAGAAACAAAACCACATGAAATTCTTATCTTTGATTTATGAGACATACTCTTCCTACCATATCAGCAGTCTGGCCCAGAGTAACAAAATCCATTATGGAGAGAGCTTTGACATGCAGAGTGCTTACAAACCATCACTCCCATCTTTACAACAAGAGAAAAGCTGGGCAAACCGAAAACCAAAGAGACCCAGGAAAAAAAAAAAAAAACTTAGCTTGCAGGATAACCACTCCATGAATAATGGATAGACAGGCAATCCAGAGAGCCATCGCTGGCATCTGCTTTTCTGGAGCAGAAACTGCCAGAGCCATAAATCAGTAAGAACACTTAAATGGTAATTCTGTTGGATTGTTGTAAGCTGAATGTTGAGGAGCATGAAAGTGGGAAACAATTGGGGTCCATGGTCTTAGCAGGACTCTCACTTTCATGAGTTTTACTTTCAAGAATCCTATCAGTTTCTCATATTAAAGAATCAAGAAAAACCCCTTCATGTCTCCGGCACAAGTTGGGGAGAAAGCAATCATTCTGAAATATGCTCAGTGTATTCTCTGTAAGATAGTCCCACTCTCCAGGGGAAAAGATTTTACCAGAGCCTTATCCCACCTGAGGGAGTGACAATTCTACCATTTCTACCGCTCTAACTCCCTCTGGACTTCAGAAACACTTGAGAAGGTCAGAGGCCAAAGGCATAAGCCCACTAAAAGACTGATATTTAATAAGAAGATTATAGAAATCTCTGCCTTCCCTATACATTACGATACCAAAAACCCTGTATGCTAACAGTGGATTACAGCTGACAGAGCTACAAGACAGGAGATCTCCCTGAAAAGTATGTATAGAACCCGACCTCAAGGAGACAAAAAGAAAGACACTATAAGAATTTGATGCCTTTAATATCTATAGCTATAAAACACAGTGCAATTCTTAGAAAAATTTATCTATATCCTCACCCTATAGGCCTATTTATCTCAGTTCCTGTTACCAATGCATACTGTCTGGTTGTTGACAACAACAAAAATATATAAGGTGTGCTAAAAATAATGAAGAAAAAACATAGTCTGAAGAGACAAAGCAAACATCAGAATCAGACTCAGGGATGACCCAGATTTTGGAATTATCAGATGTGGAATTTTAAATAACTATGTTTAACATGCTAAGGGTTCTAATAAAAAAGTAAATATTCAAGAAATGACGGGCAACGTAAGCAGAGGAAAATTTCTAAGAAAAAAATCAGAAGGAAATGCTAGACATAAAAAAACCTCTGTAACAGATATAAAGAAATACTTCAATAAAAAATAAACATTATTAAAAATCCAAAAAAAAAAGAAAGCTTTTCTTTGGTTTATCAATAGACTAGACATAGCCAAGGAAAGAATTAGTGAGCTTGAAGAAAGAGCAATAGAAACTTCCCAGTTGAAATGTAAAGAAAAAAAAAAAAACAGCCCCACCAGAACATCCAAGAACTTTTGGACTACTTCAAAGGGAATAATTCGAATACCAGAAGGAGAAGACAGAAGAAATAGAGGAGACATGTTTGAAGTAATAATGTCTGAAAATTTTCCAAAATTAATGATGGACACCAAACCATAGATCCAGGAAGCTCAAAGAATACCAAATGGGGTAAATACTAAAAACAACAACAAAAACTATACCTAGGAATATCCTATTTAAATTGCAGAAAAACAAAGACAAAGAAATATCTTGAAAACAGCCAAGAGTGGGGACAGCTTGTCTGTAGAAGGAAAAGAATAAAAATTACAGAGGACTTCTCATCAAATACAAAAAGCTAGAAGAGTGGCATGAGATATTTGAAGTGCTAAAAGAAAAAAAAAAAACACAATCCAGTGAAATTATTCTTCAAATATAAAGGAGAAATAAAGCCTTTTGTAGACCCTCCCCCCCACCAAAAGGGAATTCATCACCAGGGGGCTGCCCTCCAAGAAATATTTAAAGAAAATCTTCAGGGAGAAGGAAAATGTTTTGGGTCATAAACTCAGGTCTGCATAAAGAAAGGAGAAACATCAGAAAAGAAATAAATAGAAGTAAAATAAAACCTATTTTTCATATTCTTAACTTATCTAAAAGATACCTATTTGTTTAAAGTAATAATATTCACAGTGTATTGAATTTATTCTTATGCTGTAATTTATTTATATATATTGAATTTATTTTTATGCTATAATTTATCTTATGCTATGAATTTATTTATTCTTATGCTATAAGCATAAGAATATAAGAATAAATGAATGAATGGCAGCAATATCATAAGAATAAATGAATGAATGGCAGCAATATCATAAGAGCCAAAGAGAAGAATTAAGAATATTTTGTTTTAAGATACATGCACTACACAAGAAATGGCATTATGTTGCTGTGAAGTGGACTTAGATTAGTACAGACAGATGTATACTGCAATCACTAAAATATTTTCAAAAGAGAATAATTGATAAACTAAGGGAGGATATAAAATAGAATAATATAAAATGCCCAGTTAAAACTAAAGAAAGTGGAAAAAGAAGCCTGTGGCAATAAATAGAAGACAGTTACAAACACAGATAATATTAATCCAAATATATCAATAACTACTTTAAATATTAATGACCTTAACACACCATTCCAGATGATTTCACCATTAAATTCTACCCAAATTTTAAGGAAGAAATGATGCTAATTCTCCACAATCTCTTACAAAAAATAGAGGCAGACAATAAAAATAAAATAAAATAAAATAAAATAAAATAAAATAAAATAAAATAAAATAATAAAAGGAGAATGAGTAGTTCCTAACTCATTCTCTGAGGCCAGCATTGCTCTAATGCCAAAATCAGATAAAGAGATTACAAAAAGAAAAGTGACAGATCAATATCTTTTATCAACACAGCTGTAAAAATCATTACCAAAATGTTAGCAAAATGAATCAATGTCTAAAAAAATATATACACCACGACTAAATGTTCAGTGAAGATGGTCCAACATTAAGAAATCAGGTAATCACTTAATGTAATCTACACATCAACAGACTAGAGAATAAAAATCATGTAATGATATTAATTAATGTAGAAAAAGTAGTTGCCAAATTCACCACCCATCGTAGTAATAATAACTCTCAGCAAACTAGGAATAGAGAGGAAAATTCTCAAATTGATTATAAATATTTACAAAAGCTTACAGGTAATAACATGATTAATCATGAGAAACTGGATGTTTTTCCCCTAAGGTCACAAACAAGGCAAATTGTCTTTTTTCACCACTTCTATTCAACATCATAATGAAAGTCCCAGCTACTGCAACAAGACAAATAAGGACATGAAAGGTACACAGATTGGAAAGAAAGAAACAAAACTATCTCTATGCATAGACAACAGTATTGACTATGTAGAAAATCCTCCCAAAAAAGGACAAAACATTTTCTGGAACTACTGAGTAAAACAAGGTTGCAGTATGCAAGCTTAATATACTAAAGTCAATTTCTTTCTTATGTACCAACAATGAACAACTGGAATTTTAAGCCTGACAGGATAATATGATTTAAAATAGCATCTCCCCCAAAATGAAATAGTTTGGTATGTATCTAACAAAATGTGTACAGGAACTATATGCAGAAAACTACAAAACACTGATTTTAAAAAAATCAAAGAAGCTCTAATTAATGGAGAAATATTGTGTTCATGAACTGAAAAACTCAGTATTGTTAAAATGTAAATTCTCCTCAATCTGATCTATAGATTCAACACAATCTGATTTAAAATCCCAGTAAGCGATTTTTAAATTATTGACAAACTAATTCTATAGCTTAAATGGTAAGACAATGGATCTACAACAGCCAACAGAATATTGTAGAAGAACAGAGTTAGAGGACTCACACTATGTGATTACAAGACTTACTATAAGGCTACTGTAATCAAGGCAGCATAATATCAGGTAGAAGAATAGATACACAGATCAATGGAATAGAAATAGCCCAGAAACAGACCCATACAAACATAGTCAACTGATCTTTGACAAAAGTGGAAAGGCAATTCCATGGAGAAAGGATAGCCTTTTCAATAAATGGTGCTAGAGCAATTAGACACCCATATGCAAAAACAAACAAAAAACAAACACAAAATCTAGATACAGATCTCTTACCTTACATAAAAGGGAACTTAAAATGAATCTTAGGCCTACATGAAAACCTATCATATTTCTAGAAGAAAACTTAGGAGAAAATCTATGTGACCTTGGGTTTGGTGATGAGTTTTTACATGGAATACACAAAACATGAGCCATCAAAGAAATAATTGACCAATTAGACTTTATCAAAACTCATAATGTGCCCTGCAAAGGACACTGTTACTGTTGAGAGAATGAAAAGTCAAGCCACAGCCTGGGAGAAAATATTTGCAAAACACATATCTGATAAAGGGCTTCTATCTAAAATATACAGGGAACATTGAAAACTCAATAATAAGAAAACAAACAACTTATTAAATAATGGGCAAAAAATGTATCAGGGAAAGAATAAATAAATTTCCCATGCAGAAGAATTCCAATACTTTATGTAGATACTCTGCCTTCAAGGAGATGGAGCAAAACACCCCACTCCTTAAGTGTGAGCTACTCATTGTGACTTTCTTCCAAAGAGAACAGTATGGAAAGGGCGGGTAACTTTACAGTGGAGAAACCGAACACTACCTCAGCCAGCTGATCAAGGTTAACATCAAGAGTGTCGACAGTCATATTCTTGACATGATGTGATGAATATGGGACTTTGACCCTGTGATCTTCCTCCCTAAAACTCAAAACCCCAATCCCATCATGGGAAAAGCATCAGACAAATTCCAATAAAGGGGCCTCCTGCAATATTCCTGACTAGTACTCCTTAAACTCTCAAGATCATCAAAAACAAAGAAAAGTCTGAGAAACTGTCACAGCTAAAAGGAGCCTAAGGAGACATGACATTCAAATGTCATGTGGTATCTTTAATAGGATTGTGAGATAGAGAAATAACAGTAATTTTAAAAAGTGAGGAAATATGAGTAAAGTATGGACTTAAATTAATAATACATCAATATTGGTTCACTAATGTTAACAAATGTACCATACTAACATAAGATGTTAAAAAAAAGGGGGGGGAGAAACTGTAGTATATGAGAACTCTCTGTACTATCCATTCGATTTCTCTGGAAATCTAAAACTGCTCAAAAAATAGTCAATTTTAGAAAATTAACACAAGTAAGAATTTGTCCTGAACTGAGTTTCTCCCATCCACACAAAAAAATTCCACAGAGTCCACCTCTCTAAAATAATATCACCAAAGGAAAAAAAAAACCCTTAGACAGTAGAAACTCCTCAAGAGAATATGCCCTCAAGCACCTGGTAGTTCATAACACTGAATTTTTGCTCTATCTGCAAGACATATTTTGAGTGTATACAATTCTTCTCTAATCTTTTACCTTTTTTAGATCAGTGGAACTTTATTCCAAATCCTTTTTGTTTGTTTGTTTCATTTTTTGAACACATTTCCAAAGTTTATTTTTTCAAAAAAAGACCTAACTTCAAATCTAAGTTCTTCCACTTTTAATGGTTCTGTGGCCATTGAAAATTGATTTAACCTCTCCAACCTCCTGTTTCCTCTTCTACAAAATGGTAATAACAATAATCCTTAACTTGGAGTATTATCATTGACACTAAGCAAGTTTTATGTGTGATAAAAAAACAATCATCCCTTATTGTCATCTAATTTCTAAAGAGAATCAATTCCCTTTAACTAACCAGTTAAAATTTAGGATAATGAATGAGAAAAAGAACAGTAAAGCCAGAGAGGTTCATGAGATACACAGTGGAGCTGGGGAGGAGAGAGACTTTGGAGAACAGTTGCTATTTATATGGCTATATTATGAAGTAAAATCATTGACAGTTTCTCAAAAGGCTACAGTAAAATTTTTAATTGCTTTTTATTTACATTTAGATTCCTGATTATTATTTCTTTGAATGCAAATATGAGGCAGCTTAGCTTCTTGTAGGTTCTTATGCCTAAAATATAATCAGTACTCAGAAAAGTATTTCTTTAAGAAAAGAAAAAAGAACAGGGCCAAGTTGAATAAGAAAGCTGGCAACACAGTGGGAGAAGAGCTATTGTTATCATGGAGAAAACCAAAATTATTGAGTGATTAATTAAAAGGCACCTGCTAGGAACTGAAATTGATCCAGCAGTAGTCAGCACAGCAACTCTAGTTTCCAAGCCAGAAAAACTTCACTGTTTGATCTTTCTACTCTAATGCGTTTAAGTTCCTGGAAATCATGTGCCCTCAATGAATATAGGAGTTTTGTGAAGCTTTTTAGCATTGATAGAATATTTATCATTTTATTTGGGTCACATATGTGCATTTCTTCTGTTAACTGAAGTTGAGAGGACCACCTTTTCCTTGACTTCAGGTTTCCCTGTGGCAGGACATTAATTATCATGCTTCTGCCGCCTGTACAGAAGGAGTGATTGACCTGGTTAGTGAGTTTAGGAGAAATAACGTGGATACTTTTTGACTTCAAAATTTCTCTTTGGGAGATCTGTCTGACTACAGAGAAAGAACGCTGCTTTGCTCTCAACCATGCAGGAAGTAAATGGTCCAATCTCTACACCTGTCGGGGGTGATCTGGAGGTGTTTAAGCTGTACCTGTGATCCTTCTAGGGTGCAATGACAGGAAGTTGGTTGTTGCTAGGCAATCTAACACATGCTCTCCAGTATCTCTTTATCAAATGATAACTGACATTTTGCTAATCATCTGCCTGGCTACCTTGTCCTATGTCTCAATTGATTTAGACTTTAGGAAATGAAAGGATGTGTCATTTATTGCTCCTATTCCCTGCACTTCTCCCCCAAATTACATCTTTATAAAAAGTACCCCTGTACTGAGAGTGCTACCTAGGAACTGGGGCATGACTCTGCATTTCCATTTAGCAACTATTTCCAGGATCACTGGTGGGGGGTATTATGCTGTAGAAGGTGACATTTCTTATCAGTGCCTTAAAGGCTGTCATGGGAAAGGTGTGCCAGATACAAGTGATGCCTAATATCCAACTATAGGTGATTATCTATCAAACTACAGGTACCATAAATACAATCCTTGTCGTTCAAATTCAGCACAACATATAAAATACACTATTATGAGCAATGCAATGACAGTGACAATGAAATGCTGTACTGACAAAAGTCCGAGAAGCTGCCAACAAGACACATTACTGACCTACTTAGAATTTACTATTACATATCATTCCTCAATCTGTAACAAAGTGCCAGGCACCAGATATTCTCTTCAAAAACACATCAAATTGGATTGTTTTCCTTCTATTAATGCACAATGATTTTACTTATACTATTTCTGAAGTAGTGTGACCCAATTCTTTTCTTTTTAGAAGTAGATAATTTTTCCACAAAAAGCCAAAGACATGCAACATCCTGTTGTGTACATCTGAATAATCATGGTTTCTTACTGTCTTTTCCCCTCCTCTTCTTCATGTTAAACGCCTACTTCTCTCTCAAAGCCATGCTCAGACATCACTTTCCCTATGTAGCCTTTCTCTTTATTATCTTGCTCAATGAATTATTTTCTCTACTACCTTATGTCACCATTATGTCAATATATTATGCATATATTATCATACAATCCCCACTGTGTTGCAATGAATTGTTTATATGTGTGCCTTCCACACTGGGTTATGAATTCTTCAGTGGCAAGAATCATTTCTTCTTTGTTGTGTGTCCCCAGTGCTTCTCAGGTGGTCTGTTTCAGAAATGGCAGTCAATAAATGCTCGTTGAATTACAAACGTCTAGGCTTAAGAGATCCGACCATTTTCCAGCCATGTAAAAGCAAGCAACACATTTTTCTTTGATTTAGAAGTTACATGATTGGTGGCGATATCTGATTGCTAGGTGTCGTAAATTCAGACAAAGCTCATCAAATTTGTATGAACAGAACTCAGGCTTTTGTGAATATAAAAAATTCACCTTCAGTTAAACTGAATTCATGGATTCCTGTAAGACTGATTTTAATGATCAAACCACACTATCCTGACTAGTCTTCCTGGGGAGGAGGGGGTTGTTTACAGTGCACCTTGTGACACAGAAATAGGATGAGGCAAAGATAATATGTGTCACAGATGGTCAAATCTTTGACTAGGTCCTGGTTACCTCAAAGCTTTTCCTCAAGGGCCACCAACCAAATGATTAGTACCTATCAGAACAAATGCTTACTACTTACTTTCTTTTCCTTATTTCATTATCTTCAAAATAAGGATAATAACCCATTTCATAAAACTATTGAGAAGACTAAATGACATTACACATGTACATACAATAGTACTTACATGTGGTTTAATTTTTTTTAATATTATTTTCAATACTGAGCAATTCTCGAAGTTGGTGACAATGTCTCTGCCTCCTTTTATAAACTGAGGATTTTCAGCAAGGAGGATAAACTCCAGAAAGAGCACATACCCACACCCCTCTCCTCACAAAATCTGCAGTCGTATGTCTGATACACACTTTCAGGGTTTAGCTCAATATGCACTCATAAGTCCAAATAACTGCAAAGATTTAGGTTCGGGTCCAGTGATCTAACCAAATACTTTTCCTGAGCACAAAGTTTAGCCAATTATTATACGCTTGACCTAAGGAAATTTACTGCTTGACAACTTATTTAGGAAAGAAGGCAGGGACATTGAATTTAATTAATTGAATTAATTAAGAATAGAAGAAGATAGGGAAATTAAATTAATTTAATATTGATGGAATCAACCATAAAGTTGCTTATTTGCATATTCAAATAGAATATGAGAATCTTGGAAGTATGTCAGTTGCTGCCTGGCAAATGAGTTATGCAATGTGACTTGATTAAAATGTCTGAATCAAGACATTAATTAGACATATTCCAAGATAGCACAAACCTCTCCCTGTTTCAGGGAGGATACTGGCATTATCAAAATAAATATATTCTTTTCTTTAAGCTTAGTTCTTCACAGAGTACATTTTACATACTTATCAAATATACCCCAATAAAATGGGATAAGTACCCTGATTCCTATGCTACTATGAACAAAATTAACTCAGTATGACTTAAGCATATGGATCTGAAATAAGTTAATGCCAATTTACTTTAATATATTGCCTTCAATACACCCATTCTGGCTGATGTTAATTTCTCCTGAAGACTTGAAAATTATCTAGAGGTGTGATATTAATGGTGACATTTTGTTTACTACAGAAGCCCACTAAAACATTGTTGGTCATTTGAAATAAAATAGAAGAGAGTGGGGAAGGAGAACAGTTAGAGAGATACACTAATTAGTAGCTTTATTAGAAAGGCTTTAGATACTAAACTTGATAAATTTCTAGAAAGATCAGTTACCTTAACTCTGCAAATGCAGCTGGGAATTTGAAAAATAGGAATAGCCAGTTTACTAAATGGATAACCTATAAAACATTGGACAAAGAATATTTTGGTCCTGTATAAGTGTTGGATTATGCAAGGGAATAAGGCTAACAGATTATTACCACATATTCAAAATTTCAGTGATAATTAGGCTTTTGTTTTACCCTATGATTACTAAATCCTTATTAAAAGGGTTTGCTTAAATAGGTGTTTTGCAATAGAGCAATAACTAGTTTTAAATCATTATAGAAGCAGTTTAATTTAATATTGTTTTACAAATATGCTGGGGTTATTTGCATGCATATTTTGCTCAAGCACAAGATAAAACCCCAAACTCCTAGCAACAACATAATGATGTTGTGATGACAGTAGCAAACAGATAATTACGTATACTGTTTATTGCTTAACCACTCAATCACTAAAAATAAAAATTTTAAACGTCTCAGTAAAGCATTGCTGTTACACATAAAGTATATATATATATTTTTTTTTGTCCATGTTTTCCAGGCTTTTTATGGTCCTAAATGACCACACAGTCACTTGTTTCATTTATTCAACAAACATCTTTTGAGAATTTACTATATGCCAAGACATATTTTTTGTTGAAGATTATATGAAGTTAAATATGAAATTTCAGCTTTTTATGATCTCAGTCTAGTTTCCATAACAACAAAAAAATTGTTAGCTAAGTCTGGTCAAAATGAGTTAGTAACTTTATTATCTAGTGCTCCAATTGTACTTTAAATATTTAGCGATAATAGGTGCAGTATAAAAAGATAAAAAGAGAAAGACTAATGGATATAGCTAAGAACCAGAAATATAACAAGAATAAAATGGAATGAGTGGAGCTGAAATCTGCTGGTCTGTGGAGCACGTAGTAGCTGCTGGGAGTTTGGCTACTGAAGTGCATTAAAGACTAAGCATGTTCCACTTGAGATGGCATCAATGCCAGTCTCTCATTATAAAGCCAGGGGCAGGGGATGTAGTACACTATTGACTAAATGCAGGGGAGACTTTCAAGCACCCTCACCAAACATGTTTAAATACACAAATATACTCTGTTAAATGAGTTAGCATGACAGATCAGTAAGAAAAGAGAATATTTTTAAAATGCAGCTGAAAACATGTTATGTTTTCTTTTTTAAAATGCTTTTCCTTTTTTTTAATAGAAGTATAGTCAGTTTATAATGTGTCAATTTCTGGTGTACAGCATAATGTTTCAGTTATACATATGCATACATATATTCCTTTTCATATTCTTTTTCATTATAGGTTACTACAAGATACTGAATACAGTTCACTGTGCTATACAGTATGAATGTGCTGTTTATCTATTTCATATATAGTAGTTAGTATCCGGAAATTTGGATCTCCCAATTTATCCCTTCCCACCCCTTTTACCCCCTGGTAACCAGAAGTTTGCTTTCTATGTCTGTGAGTCTGTTTCTGTTTCGTAAATAAGTTCATTTGTGTCTTTTTTTTGTTTTTTTTAGATTCCACATATAAATGATATCATATGGTATTTTTCTTTCTCTTTCTGGCTTACTTCACTTAGAATAACAATCTCCAGGTCCATCCATGTCACTGCAAATGGTATTATTTTATTATTTTTTATGAGTGAGTAATATTCCATTCTATAAATACACCACAACTTCTTAATCCAGTCATTTGTCAATGGACATTTAGGTTGTTTCCACATCTTAGCTATTGTTAACAATGCTGTTATGGACATTGTGGTGCATGTATCTTTTCGAATTAGAGTTCCCTCTGGCTATATGCCCAGGAGTGGGACTGCTGAATCATATGGTAAGTCTATATTTAGTTTTTTGAGGAATCTCCATATTGCTTTCCATAATGGCTGCACCAAACTACATTCCCACCGACAGTGTAGGAAGGTTTCCTTTTCTCCACACCTCCGCACACTAGCATTTATCATTTGTGGACTTTTGAATATGGCCATTCTGACTGGTGTGAGGTGATCACCTCATAGTACTTTGATTTACATTTCTCTGATAATTAGTGATACTGAGCATTTTTTTCATATGCCTATTGCCCATTTGTATTTCTTCATTGGAGAATTGCTTGTTTAGGTCTTCTGTCCATTTTTAGATTGGGTTGTTTGGGGTTTTTTGTTGTTGTTATTAAGTGGTATCAGCTGTTTATATATTCTAGAAATTAAGTTCTCCCTTGTCAGCCACATTATCTGCCAATATTTCCTCCCATTCTGTGGATTATCTTTTGTTTTGTTTATGGTTTCCTTTGCTGTGCAAAAGCTACAGGGCTACAGTAATCAAAACAGCATGGTATTGGCACGAAAACAGGCATGTGGATCAATGGAACAGAATGGAAAGCCCAGAAATAAATCCACAGACCCATGGTCAATTAATCTTCAACAAAGGAGGCAAGAATATGCAATGGAGATAAGATAGTCTCTTCAGCAAGTGGTGCTGGGAAAGCTGGACAGCCACATGTAAATCAGTGAAGTTAGAATACTTCCTTACTCCATACACAAAAATAAACTCAAAACGGCTTAAAGGTTTAAACTTAAGACAAGCCACGATAAGCCTGGTAGAAGAAAACATAGGCAAAACATTTTCTGGCATCAATCTTAGCAATATTCTCCTAGGGCAGTCTACCCAGGCAACAGAAATAAAAGCAAAAATAAATAAATAGTACATAATTAAACATACACGCTTTTGTTATCTATTTTCAAAAAATTAAGCCATATGGCTATGCCTCATCATAGAGTAAAATAAACTTCAACAGGATTAAGAATTTAAAAGTCCAAGGCGCAACTTTAAAGAATAAAATATAGGTGACTATCTTTCTAACGTGGAGGATAAGGGAGGCTTTCTAAAACAAGTCACAATTAACACCAGAATTAAATAGTTTGAGAAATCTGACCACATTAAAAGGAGAAACTTCTGTCCATTAGAAAACAATCTAGAAACAGACAAGGTATTACAGCACAAAGAGCTGGCAAAGGATTATTTGAAAATATACCAAGAATTATAAATTTAAAAGAAAATATGAAAAAAGAGAAAACATACCAAATCATGAACAAATATTTTATAGAAGAGAAACGGCTGTGAGGAATAAATATATGTTTACCTTAACAAGTAAGGGAACATTAATCAAGACCGCAACATGATAGCAGTATGTACCCATTTTGATCAGCAAAGAGTCAGAAGTGGTGAAAAGGATACAGTGTTGAATCAGTGGGATCTCTTACATGTTACTGAGAGTATAAACTGGTACAACTACTTAGGAAAACAATCAGGCATTTTGGTAGAGATGAATATTCACATACTCTACAAAACAGTAATAACATGCAAACTCTGGCACACATTTATAAGAATGTTCACAGCAGCAGTGTTACATGTAAAAAAAAAAGTAAAACAAAAAATGAAATATCCAAATAGTGACTGAAGAATGACTAAATTACAGTATATTCATATAATATTCTAGAGCTACATGCAACAAAATGGGTGACCGTTAGTAACATAATATTGAGTGATAAAGCAATATTGTATGTAGTATTATACCTTTTAAAATGTACAAAAAACCAAATGTATAAACTACACAAGTTTAAGCATACATGTACATACAATGAAAAAAAAAAAAGATGACACTCAGGCTAGTAGCTACCCTGGCGGGGCTGGGATGAGACAGAGAAGTAGTACACAGTGTACATTATTACTGACAAATGAACAGGTAATAATAAAACAACTTATTGCTTCCATATCAGCAAATAAAGAGAAAGGAGTTCATATAGAACATTTTCAATCTAAGCTAGGCAAGAATGGAGAATAAAAAAAAGAATAAAATGATGAAAAAAATTTTTAACGTTAAAATATAATTCAAAATATATCTATATTGAAAATAAATGCAGAAGGATTAAATTTGTCTATTGGAAACAAAGATTAATTGAGTCAACATTTTTAAAGCCAGAAATCTGTTGCTATAAAGAGACATACCAAGATAAACTGTCACAGGAAGATTAAAATTAGGGATGGCAAAAAATGTTATACTAAGCAAATACTGACCAAAAAAGACTGCACAAAAATATTAACACTAACATATATAAAATTTGTGTTAAAAAGTATTAATAGTGATAAAGAGGTTTACCATATGATGATAAAAAATAAAATCCAGCAAAAGGATATGATAGTACGAACCTGTATGCATCTAATATCATTTTTGTGTGTGTAATTACAGAATTGGCAGCACAAGTTGACAAATCTGTAATTATAGTAGAAGATATTTAACTCACTTTTATAAAAAAAAGATCAAGCAAACAATATTTAATTAAAGATACAGAGATTTCGAGCAACAGCATAAATAATCTTGATCTAACAGAAAATATACTATTTTCCCAGTACACATTTAACATTGCTAAAAGAAAAAAGCAATATATTGCATTTAAGTAAATTTGGGGGACATATCAAAGAATCAATATCACACAAATAGTACTTTTAACACTTCACATTAAATGAGAAATGAACTATCTAAATATAGAAAAACAGATTTAGTGAGTTTAAAAGCCACTTGTAAATAATTCATGAGTTAAAGAAACAAAATATCTAGAATATATGGCAATGAAAGTTCTACATATCAAAACTAAAGTGGTACTTAGAAAAAATATAGAATATTAAGCATACATATTTAAAAACAAGAAATACTGAAAATAATTGAGTAGACTATTGAAGTAAATAAGTTAGGAAAAGAACCAAAGGCATGGGGGAGAGTATGAAAGAAGTAATAAAGAAAAACTTTAACTACTAGAAACAACACCAAAAACCTCTTGAGAATAGAATATCAATAAAACCAAGGGTGACATTTCAAAAAGATTAATAAAGTAAACAAAGTTTCCAAACATGATTTGAAAAAACTTCTTGTAAGCTGAAAACAGAAGTATCTGATTAGAAAAGACACTCAGGTAACCCCTCAACTCTTGAGACTAACCTTTACCCCCAGAACTAATGAGAACTGAGTACAGAGTTTTCAAAAAATGTTCACTATTCTAATAAAGCCATCATATTGCCACTTCACACCTTCAATATATCTAGCACCTTTAACAGTTCACATAGATGATCTCATTTCTAGAAATTAAAGATAACAGGATGTGCACCTGTCATGGGTGTGAAAATGCTCACAGGGTACTTAAAAGAGAATTAGACTCAGACACCATGTTCTTGCTGCCTTCCTGAAGAAAAGGGCAACAATATAGTATTCATAAATTGCTTCCCCTTGAAGAAAATACAGTAACATGATTAGATATACTACTGCTATTAAGATGTCAAAAGAAAAAGAGAATTCTTAAATTATATAAGCTCAACATTATTAAGCTATGCTATATTCAGAAGCTCATTTTTTAAATCTTAAAATTCGTCATAAAAGCAATTAACAGGAGTTCTGCTTACCTCCTGCACTAAAACTTAAGATCATTTTACTTGCTCATTTGGAAAAATTTAAGGACAAAATTCAAAGTAATAATGTGTTATAGAAACTACCCATACTAGCTATGGGATGAACTTATTATAAGGCATGGCTTTTGCTATTAACAATATATTTTACTTTGTCATATTCATTTTCTTTTCCTTAAAAGTGACTTTGCAATCATGAAGAATCCTTGATACCATATGGGAATGAAATCACTGCTTATATTTTAATCTTCTACATGAAATATATTTCCATAAAAATGAAGAAAACATTTTAATATAAACTAAAGGAAAAGGGTTCTGTCAAAGAAATAATAAAAGACTGTTTCTAGTCAATGAGTGTTTACAGGTTTAATTATTTTTTGACCATAAAAAGAGGATGCTTTTGTTCTCCTATATTCTTGGCACAAAAAAAGCAAAAAAGCTGGCTTTTAAAAATGGTATCTGGCTAGCAGCTGCTGTTACAGACTCTCCTCATGTCTTCTAAAATACCTGAATATATATTCTTTTAAAAAGTAAAATACACAACTCCTCAGAAAACTAAGATTTACAGATAATTTTTTGCCAAAATTAAGGAATTCCCACTCACTCTAATGTAATGGAGCTTGATTAAACACACATACACACAAGCTGTGGTCTCCTTCATGAAACAAAAGTAGTTATATCCATGTGAAAAAAGGTAAGAACACATTATTTCTCCTAGACTCAGAGAAGTACATGGAGAAGATATACAAAAATGTGAACAATGTTTTATTTTCTTACTTGTACTTTCAGTGTTGGTCAATATTTTAACAATAACTGTATAATAAACATGCGGTTAAAGCAAAAAAATAAATCATATATATAAAGCATATATTTTTAAATAACATTCACAAAAAAGAAGTCACTAGAACACACATATCTAACACCCTCTGTTATGATCACAGTAACAAAAACCAACCGAAATAATCAAATGTATCTCTTTAAAAAGAAGATACACATTCAAATACTATACAATTTGAAGAATTTCCACTAGCTATTTTAAAAATGGAACAAGATTAATTGACAGCCCTGAAAAATCTCAAAATATCATTTCATAGTGTGTGAATTACTGGAGCAGTCCCTGACTGACAGAAGCTGCACAGAACCTCCTGATTTGAAAGATGTGGGCTGGAAGTTGGGTAAAAATGGGGAGAAATGTGCAACAGACACTTTGACCAAATTCATTACTGTAGATTCACACTACTTGGAATCAGCTGCAGGTTGACCACAAGGTCAAATCTGGCCAATCTAACAGAAAACCTGAAAGTGATGTGATTTCCCTTTTGACTTCCACCTTAGCCAGGTGTAATTGACATAACACTAAGAAAAAGCCCTGACACAGCCACGTGCTGTAACTGGAGTAGAGTTTAGACAGAGCAGAGAGAAAGTGATATAAAATTTTAAATCACTGAAAAGCAGTTCCCCAAACAGTGAAGAGGTAGTGTGCAGAGGCAAACTCTCCCTGAAAGGCAGGCCCAAAAGTCCAAATTCTCCCCAACTCAGGCTTCAGTACCACTAATTTGGTGGTACAAATATATATCAGCTCAGGCCTCCTGCAAAAATTCTGAGTCATTAAATCTAACAGTATTCAGACACAGTGAGGGAATCCAGTTCAGTATAGACCTGCCCCAATTAAAAGAGAAACACTTATTTTGTAAAACCAGCATGTAACCTATGAAATATTTCTGTGAAATAGAAGAAAAAGATGAATATGAGATTTAAGTAGAAGTAGAGAACAAAGGAAACAATCAACAGAGTGTAAAGGCAAGAAACAAAGTAACTCAAAAAATGCATAACAGACGTGAATATTTTTCAAAAAAAATCTTATAAATGGCCAACGGGTCTACGAAAAGATGCTCAACATCATTAATCATTAGAGAAATGCAAATCAAAACCAAACTGAGATATCACTTCATATCTGTTAGGATGGCATTAAGAAAAAAAATAAGTGTGAGGATGTGGAGAAATTGGAACGTTTGTGCACTGTTGGTGGGAATGTAGAGTGATACAACTACTATGAAAAACAGTATGGAGGCTCCTTAAAAAATGTAAAATGGAACCACCATATGATCCAGCAATCCCACTCCTAGGTATATATCCAAAAAGAAATAAAATCAGTATCTCAAAGAGATCTGCACTCCCATGTTCACTGCAGCATTATTCACAACTAAGAGGTAGAAGCAATCTAAATGTCCATCAAAGGATGATGGGTAAAGAAAATGTGGTATATGATACAAGGAAATATTATTAAGCCGTAAAAAGAAGGAAATTCTGTCATATGCAGAAACATGGATGAAGCTTGAGGCCTTAGGCTAAGTGATACAAGCTAGTCACAGAAGGACGAATACTTCATGATTCCATTTATACAAATGAAATATCTAGCGAGTCAAACTCATTGAAGCAGAAATGAAAATGGTGGTTGCTAGGGACTGGGAAGAAAAGAAAAAGTAGAGTTGCTGGTGAATGGGTATAAAATTTCAATTATACAAGATTTAAAAGTTGTACAGGTCTATTGTACATTGTGTTCACAGTTAACAATACTGTATTGTATACTTCAAAATTGTTTGAGGGTAGATCTTATGTTATAGGTTAGAGGCTTTTAGCCTCATATGGTTGTAATTGCCTTTAAAAAAAAAAGTCTGCTACTTAAATCTGTATTTTGCAAGAGTATATTCCTCAGAATACTGTTAAATCCCAGACGTGGCTATTTATATTTGTCAATGGCAAACGTGTGAAATACGTAAAAACACTGTAAAGGCAGCTTCTACGGTTTTTTTTTTTTATTATTATTTGAAAATGATTTGATGAAGTTAATAAATTCTCATCTTATTTTTTAATCTGAAAAAATAAAGACAAAAGAGAACACTTTTAAAGCTATTTACTAGGGTAAGCAGAAGCAATTTTTAGGAAACATCTGCTTCCTGCTTCCAATAAAATTTAAATAAACAGTGAATCCATAAAAGAAATTTTGAGCAGTGTGCTCAGTGGTCCGGCGGATCTGTCTCTTGCTTCAACAGTGTCTGGACAGAACAGAACCAGGGACACCCCTTCTTCCACCCTCCGATCACCTTCCAACTTTTTTCTAGTCGCAACCTTCAGAACCAGCCACTCTGCTACCCTCCGCCTCCACGACTAGCCAATACCATTTTTTGAGCTTAGCTCCTTATTACCCATCAACTATGAGCTCCCAGATTCCTCAGAATTACTTCACTGAGGTGGAGGCCTCCGAAAACCGCCCCGTCAACATGCATCACAAGTCTCCTTCACCTACCTCTCTCTCGGCTTCCATTTCTGCTGCGCTGATGTGGCTCTGGAGGACGCGGGCCATTTTTCCAGCGAATTCGCCGAGGAGAAGCAGGAGGGCGCCCAGCATGTCTTGAAACTAAAAACACCAGCGGGGCAGTGGCAACCTCTTCCAAGACATGCAGAAGCCGTCCAGAGGTAAGCAGGGTAACACCGAGGATGCTGGGGAAGCCGCCCTGCGCGTAAAGACCTAAATCAGACTTGCGTGCCTTGAGTTCTACCGCGCAGGCCCACATCTCTGACTTCCGGGAACGCCGCTTCCGGAACGAGCAGGTGAAACTCATGCAGAAGACGGCGACCACGCGGCTAACCTCGGCCGGCGGGCTGGCTGGTTCCCCGGGCGGTGCTGGGCGAGTAGCTCCCGAAAAGGCTCACTCGCTGGCAAGACTAGGAGCCTCTGGAACCCAGCAGCCTTTGAGGAGCCCCTCTGGAGTCAGGGCTTCTCCCTGAAGCCTCTCTGCAGCCACTAGGCAGCTTTTTAACCACCCTGGAGCCCTCACCCAAGCCTTGGACCAAATGGATACAATAAAGCCGTTTGCAACAAAGAAAAGAAAAAGAAAGAAAATTTGAATGCTGAAGAAATAACAACGGATTCATATGGAAATGGAGGTAGGAATGTTCCTGAATGAACATAGTTAAATAAGTAATAACATGACACAGAGTTCAGTGTTACTAGAAACAACTGAACTGCAGAATCAACTATATAAAAATTTCAATCAGTAAGAAAATATAAAAATATTGTTTAAAAAAAGTATCATGTAAAAAAAAAATACAACCCAAATAATATCCACTAAAATAGGAGAGATTGTGGGAAAGGAAGTAAACTATATTAAATTTTTCATGAAGCCTACCCTTTCTGTGTTGTTTAAAATTGTAAACCATTCCCCACTTGACACCCCTAACCTCATTGTTCTGCTCTATTTCTCCCATAACACCAACAGCCACCTAACCTACCGTAAAAATAATTTTACATAATATAAAAATTACTTACGTGTTCTCTCAACTAGAACATAAGCATAATGAGGGCAAAGATTAATTTTTTTTATTCACTGATTTATCACAAGTACCTGAAAGAGGACTGGTACATAGTAAAAGACTCTGAATATTTTATACAGGAAGGTATGACAGACTAAGGAAAGAATTACTCTAACCCCAAATAATACAAGCGTGTAACTTAAGGATGAAAATGAAGTAATACATATGCACATAAAATACGATTTTTTTCTTTGTTTGAACCTCAGGGAAAGCGGTTTGAGTTATTGTAATCTTATTTCTTAATTCATAACTCATTATCATTATTGGTCAGAGAAGGACTTCTTAGTTATTTATTTTTCCTTTTATAAACTTCATACACTGCTTCCATTCCCTTCTACCCCATAGGCAAATTTTTTTGGAATGTTAAATGTTTATCTGCATATTTGAGTGTTTTGCAAAACATGTGTTATTTTGTGCATATTTTTCTAATTTGTGTAAATGGTACTGTCTTACTTCATTCTGTTTTTAATTTTATTTTAACCAAGTATTGTGTTTTTAAGATCCATCCATGTCACTATATGTACATCTGAAGCATGCTTCTAACTGTTGTGTAATAATCCAAGTATACCTTGACCACATTTAACCAGTGGTTGAGATTAGGTTATCTGTTATTCTCTACCATAGCAATATACTTCAATAAGTATCTTTGAATATATCCCTTTATAGAGCTTTATTATAATTATTTAGGTATATATACCTGGGAAGGGCATGAGTGGGCCATAGGGTGCATATATATATAATTTACCTGTATGAATATTGCCAGGTTTCTTTCTAGAAGGGCTGCACAATTGCATTCCTACCAGCAGTACATGATGGTGAGTGTCTTCACCAAAGTTCGCCCTAAAGACTGAGACAAGGATTTATGTACAGATAGTTTATTTGGGAGGTGATCTCAGAAAGCAAAATAAGCCACTGGGGAGACAGACGAAGAAGGAAGGAAAGCCAGTAATACGTACATTAATGGATTAGTCACTGATAGGAGACAAAGAGGACTTCTGCTAGGAACATCTGAAAGTAGACAGAATAATCCGTGGATATACTTGACAAAAAGACCAAAGGCAGAAGCATTTGTCAGTTTATGCAACTGGTGGTCAGTGTTTTCCTGGTGGTGGTAACCCTGCCTCTCCTTTGACTCCTGCACTTCTGAGCTTTACAACCCACTTTGCTCCCTGCACTTCTGATTCGTGCATGCCCTGGGGACTAATGAGCTTCTATAGCTGTCCAAACATCAAAAGAGCCTCAGCATAAAAGTAAAGACACATGATATGTGCATGAGACTTCTGTAAGTCTTGACAGAACTGTGCAGCAGGCCTAAAATCGAAGGTGAGACCAAAAGGCACCAGAGCATTTGGTATCATTCCCAAAGCCCTTTTTCCTTACCAACGCATGATTTATCCAGTCTCCTAATTTTTGCTAGTCTGTTAGATTTAAAGTGATAGCTCATCATTATTTTAATTTGTGCTTCTCTCATTTCCAATAAGTGTTGGTGTCTCTTCAGACACTTGCTAGCTTTTGAGGTCTCCATTTCTGTTAACTGCTTGTTTGTATTCATTGACCATTTTTCTATTGAGGTTCTTGTCTTTGCCTTATTGATTTACAGAGACTAATCATTTGTTCGGTTTTAAACATTGAATATATTTCTATTCTGTCACTATCCCTTATTTTTTGTCTATTGCGTCTTTTGTTGAATGTAAATCTTGAATTTTAATATAATTGGGTTGTTGTTTTTTTTTGCTTTATGAATTATACTGGCAAAATTTCATTTTAACAGTCCTTTCTTTGCCTGCCCTCGGTCACACAAATATCTCCTACATTCCCGTCTACTAATATGATAGTTTTATCTTTCATGTTTATGTCAATAATTCATCCAGAGTTCAAATTTTTATGTTTTGTTAGCAAATTTCATCTTTCTCCAGTTTTCCCAAGATTATCAATTAACTGTGTTTCCTTTCTTCATTAATTTGTGGTTTAACCATTACATATATGGACTTTTGGGCTCTCTTCTGCCTCACTGGTCACCTTTTTCACCAATACCATACTGGTGTTATTGCTGTGACTTTATTATGTCAGTGACTGGTATGGCAGTTCTCTCATTTTTCTTTTAAGAGATTGATTCAACTCCTTGTGTTCATATGAGTTTTGGAGTTATTCAGTAAGTTCCTGAAAAAATCAAAGTGAAATTTTTATTTTGAATGCATTGAATTTAATGGTCACTTTAAGAAAGAATGAACATGTTTATAAATACTAAGCCATTTCATCAAAGACTATGGACTGTCTCTCCATTTGTTCAAATGATCATATGTGTTTTTTCCAGCCTCATTGAGGTGTAATTGACAAATAAATAGTTTTATACATTTAAGATGTACAACACGATGTTTTGATGTGTGTATATATATATACACACATTGTGAAATGATTACCACAATCAAGTAATTTAACATTTCCATTATCTCACATACTAACCATTTTTTGTGATAAAAACATTTAAGATCTACTCTTAGAAAATTTCAAATATACAAAAGAGTATTATTAAACACAGTCACCATGTTGTACATTAGATCTCCAGAACTTATTTATCCTGCATAACTGAAACTTTGTACTCTTTGAGCAACATTTCTCTATTTATCCCCACCCCTCACTACTCTTATTCTATGAACTCAACATTTTAAATTCCACATATAAGTGAGATCATGCAGTATTTGTCTTTCTGTGTCTGGCTTATTTCACTTATCCATATTTTGGCAATAGGCACATTTTTCTTCTTTTAAGGCTGTATAATATTCTATTATATATATATATATATATATATATATATATATACACACACACACACACGCAACAGATTTTCATTACTCTTCTGTTAATAGAAATTTGGATCGTTTCCACCTCTTAGCTATTGTGAATAATGCTGCAATGAACATGAGAGTGCAGATATCTCTTTGAGATACTGATTTCATTTCCTTTCAATATATACCTAGAAATGAGATTACTGAATCACATGGTAGTCCTGTTTTTAATTTTTGAGGAATCTTCATATTATTTTCCATAGTGGCTGTACCAATTGACACTCCCACCAACAGCACACGAGTGTTCCCTTTTCTCCACATCCTCATCAACACTTGTACTCCCTTGTCTTTTTCCTTCAAGTTTTATTAAGATATAATTGATACAGAACGTTGTATTTGTTTAAGGTGTACAACATAGTGATTTGATACATGTACATTTTGTGATATGATTACCACAATACATTTAGTTAACATTCATCACCACACATAGTTATAATTTTTTTTATCGTGATGAGAACTTTTAAGATTTATTCTACAGTATTCTTTAATGTAGGCCCCAATGGGTACATTACATCCCCCCAAATTATTTATCTTATAACTGGAAGTTTTTAACTTTTGACCACCCTTACCCATTTTCCCCTACCCTACCCCGCCTCTTACAACCACAACCTGTTCTCTGTTTCTATGAGTTCAGGTATTTTAGATTCTACATATAAGTGAGATCATATATGTGTTTACACACACACACACACACACACACACACACATACATATTTAGCATTTGTCTCTTTGCTTGACTTATTTCACTTAGCATAATGTCCTCAAGTTCCATTCATGTTGTTGCAAATGGCAAGCTGAATAATATTTCATTGTGTATATCTGTACCACAACTTCTTTATCCATTAATCCACTGGTGGACACTTTCATTGTTGGTTATTATTATTGCTTCAGAAGACATGCGGGTGCAGATAGCTCTTCGAGACACTGGTTTTGTTTCCTCTGGATATACACCCAAAAGTGAAATTGATAGATCATATGGTAGTTCTGTTTTTTAATTTTTTGAAGAAACTCTACTGTTTTCCATAGTGGCTGCACCAATTTACATTCCCACTAACAGTCTACAAGTGTTTCCTTTTCTTCACATCCTTGCCAACACTTTTTATATTTTGTCTTTTGATGATAGCCATTCTAAGAGGTGTGAGGTATATCTCACTGTGGTTTTGATTTGCATTTCCATATGATTAGTGATGTTGAGCACATTTCAAAGTACTTGTTGGTCATTTGTATATCTTTTGGAAATGTTTATTCAGTTTCTTTGCTCATTTTTTAATTGAATTTTTCATATTGATTTTGCTATTAAGCTATATGAGTTCTTAATATATTTTGGACATTAACCCCTTATCAGATATATGATTTGCAAATATTTTCTCCCATTCTGTAGGTTGCCTTTTCATCTTGATGATTGTTTCTTTTGCTGTGAAGGAGGTTTTTAGTTTGATGTAGTACTACTTGTTGATTTTTGCTTTTGTTTTTGGTGATTTTGGAGTCATCTCCAAAAAAGTGTTGCCAAGACCAATGTCAAGAAGTTTACTTCCTATGTTTTATTCTAGGAGTTCTATGGGTTCAGGTCTTATGTTCAAGTCTTTAATCTGTTTGAAGTTAATTATTGTGACTGGTGTAAGATAATGGTCTGGTTTCATTCTTCTGCATGTGGTTGTCCAGTTTTCCCAGCAGCACTTATTAAGGAGACTACCCTTTCCGCATTGAGTATTCTTGGCTTCTTTGTCAAGTATTAGTTGACTGTATATGTGGGGTTCAATTTCGGGGGTTTCTATTCAGTTGGACTGGTTTATGTGTTTATTTTTATGCTAATACCATACTGTTTTCATTACTATAGCTTTGTAAAACAGTTTAAAATCAGAAGATGTGATACCTCCAATTTTGTTCTTCTTTCTGAGAATTGCTTTGGTTTTCAGTATCTTTTATAGTTCCTTACAAATTTTAGGATTTTTGTTGTATTTTTGTGAAAAATTCCATTGAAATTTTGATAGGGATTGCATTAAATCTATAGATGGCTTGAAGGAGTATGGACAGTTTAACAATATCCCATGACCAAAGGATATTTTTTCATTTGTGTCTTCATCAATTTCTTAAATCAAAGTCTTAAAGTTTTCAGCATAGAGGTCTTTTACCTCCTTGGTTAAATTTATTTGTAAGAATCTCATTACTTTTGATGTTGTTGGGACTTCTAGCTAAAGTACTCTATAATATTGTTGCCTCGGTATCCATTTTGTGTGGTCAAGAACCCTGCAGGGACCTTGAATTGACATTAGCCCCTTCTGCAAGTGCATGCCCTCCATAACAGCTTACAGAGTCACAGGTAAATATAAACTACTACTATGACTTCCGCAGTGGCCATTGTGATCACAGTCTCACCTACCTTCCATGATCTTCCCTTAGAAAAGACCCCCCCCCCACAAAGGATACATTTTTGGGTGCTTGATAGTTTTATATTTGTAGTCTTTGCTCTGGGGTGCAGTTATATTACTTGAATGCAGTTAGATCATTTTGTGTCTTGCTTTTAAAATTTGTTAGGTGGGACCCAAGCAGTCTGTAGTTTAAAGATAATTATTTCCCGTTACTGAGGTGGGAGCCTTCCGTTTCCTCTACTCAGTGCCTTGCAAATATGGAGATTTTCCTGCCTAGCCGGTGGGAATCGTCATTATGCCTGGGCCTGTGTGAATCTGGGGAATTCATACCTCTGATCTTCTGGGGGTTGTTTCCAAGGCCGTGAGTAGTTTTGTCACAGGTATACACTAATACTCAATTGAACACCTTAGTGTGGCACTCTTTTCTCCAGTACTATGTTCTGTAAATTCTAGCTGCTTTGATTTATCTAGACTCTCAGCTTTTTATCTTCATTGTAGAGAGTCCCCTGGGTTCTGCCTGGGGTCCCTCTTCCTTTGGTCTGGAAACTTGCTCAGTGCAGTAAGCTAAGACAACCATAGGACTCACTTTGTTTTCCCTCTCTCAAGGATCACTTTCTTTCATTGCCAGATATCCAGCATCTTGAAAACCATCTTTTTGTATATCTTGTCCTTTTATTGTTTCAGAAGGGAAGGAGAAATCTGGTCTTAATTACTCCATTTTCTTTGGAAGCAAATGTGCTATGCGTAGTGTAAAAGTAATCCACAATGGGAAAATCTTTAGCATCTCGGAATGTCAGAACTCATTCAGTAGTTTGCCACTAAAAGGCAGAATTTGATCCCAGAATCAATAGTCTATGTATTTACTGAACACCCCCTTTTATTGTGTAAATAGACCTCATGTCATCAGTATAGCTAATCTACCATAGATATAGAATTTACCGACATGCCTTTATGCAACTTCAATAAAGGACGGGTTTTAAACTTCAGGGGTTTTCAAAGCAAGAAACATTCCAGAAAACGTTTGCTGCTCTTTACCATCTGCCTTTTCACACAATATCTTCCATTCACAAGGTGGGAGAGTTTCCAGTTTTCCTCTTGACATCTGGTCACATAATTTAGGTCTACAAATGGAAATCAAAATGCAGAATTGAGCCTATTATCTAAATTATTCTGCCTTCAGAGTCTCTGCACCCCCAGACCTAAATAACAGAGAAAGATGTGTGAAATATTCATAAATACAAAGCAGAAGTATTTGATAAGCTTTCAGCAAAATAGTTAAAATAATTGCCCTTCAATTCCTACTAAAAGCTTTTTTCCCTCAATGTATAGTACTGTTCCAAGTGGATTGAATGTATAAAAAGTAGCTCATGAAGACTGGCAAAATATCTCAGGGGAATACTACAGATTTAGTGCTAAAGGAATGTTGATTAAGGGATCTCCTGGGGATGCTAAGAATTGGACACAGAATAAAGTCAGTGAAATAGAATTTCATAATGGCTGATGATTATAATTTTGTTCTTAACCAAATTGATGTAAATTGATTGAGAAAAATAGAGAACATTCCAAACAGTGGCAATGGCATTAACAAAGGCATGGTGTCAGGAGGGAGCAAGACAGATTAATGATAGTGATTTAACTGAAGAGATAGGCAATATTTTGAGGAATGAAAAATACATTTATGGAGATAATATGAATGATAGAATAAATTTATGGAGAACTTTACATGTTAGGCTAAGGATTTAAGGATGTATAACTTCCATTTCTAGAGGTAAAGAGAAATAGGAAGCCTTACCGACCTCTCTCTCTGAAAACAACCAACCCAGAAATCTGGCTTTAAAATAAAACAAAACAGCCTTCTGGTTTGGGACAAGATGGCATAGATTCATCTCTCCCAGCTCCTCTCTACTAAGTACAAGTAAAAACCCTGGAAATAATAAAAGAGTCATAGGAGAACCCTAAAGAGTGAAAAAGACAAACCAGAGTGCTTAGGGGATCCCAGGACTTGAAGAAAAACTCAATGACCAGTATCTGACCACTCATCCAGGGAAAGAAGCAAATCCAGGCCCAAAGCCTCCAGACTCTCCAAGATACAGAAAGCACACCAGGCTCAGTGTCTTAATAGAGGGGTGGCCCCGCTGGCACTGTATAGCCAAAAGAATGGGACCTGGGAAGCCCTCTCTCTTCCGCAGGTCCAACTACTCCCAGTCAGGACCTGGTGGCACCGAGTGGCCCAGTGAAGCACATCCTGACCCTTCAGGTGACACCCGGAAGAATCAAAAAGGAGCTCCACCAGTACCAGCAGTTCCATGTGTCCCCTCAGGACCAGTGTCCCCTGCCTCCACTTAGGGGCATCGTGCCTGGGGAAACACAGTTAAAGAAGAATTAGTACCCCCTTTTACACATTCTCTTTCAGAAAATAAAAGCGGATAGAACACATCCTAACGTATTTTATGAGATCAATATTACGCTGATACCAAAACCAGACAATGACAGTACAAAAAAAGAAAACTTCATACCAATAGCTGTCATGAATTTGGACTCAAAGTACCTCAACAAACGATTAGCAAGATATTGTGTTAAAGTGGTGTTCATTCTTCTTAAACTGTTTGTTGGAATTCTCTAGTGAAACCATCTGGACCTGGAGATTTCTTTTTCAGGAGCTTTTTAATTGCACATTCAATTTCTTTAATGGTTATAGGACTATTCAGATTGTCTGTTTATCTTGTTGATTTTGGTAGTTTGTGATTTTTAAGGAATTGGTTCATTTCTTCTAAATTGTTGAAATTATGATCCTAAAGTTGTTGATAGAATTGCTTACCTTTTTAATGGCTGCAGGATCTGTAGTGATATCTCCTCCATTTTATTTCTGATAGTGGTGATTTGTGTCTTTTTATCTTTTTTCAATCTTGCTAAAGTTTTACCAGTACTGTTAATTTTTTCATAAAAGTGGCTTTCTTTTGATTTCTTCTATTGTTTTTTTATTTTTATTTCATTAGTTTCTGTCCTTATGTTTGTTTCCTTCCTCCTCCTTGCTTTGGTTTGACTTTATTCTTGAGTAGGAACTCAGATTATTGATTTGAGGCCTTATGTCCCATAATCTCATAACATTATTTTTTAATCCACAAATCAGCAAAACAAAAAATACAAATATTAAGGGATGATATTTCCAATGGGAGGTATATGGACCAGTCCAGGTGAGCAATATGAAGTGGTTATCAGATTATTGGTACAGATTATTCAGATCAATAAAATCTCCTTTTACAAGAATTTGTTGCAAAAATGAATATTCCTTTGAATTATCTTAATGATTGTCTCAATTCTCCAATTTATATTGACAGCAAAGAATTTAAAGTAATGTAGAACTTTAAATAACATAAAAGGCAGATACCCTTTAAGCTATGTTGTAAAAAAGGACAGCTGAGACAAGTGAATAGAGGACACAAAAGAATATCTCATGGTGTTTGCACCCAAAGCAGTAGAAATGTTTTCAGGGCAAAAAGAATGACCAGAAATGCAAAAATCAACAAGCCTAAGCAGGAATAGGACTCATAAGGAGATATAGGAGCACAAAATGTAAGATAGGAAGTAACATTCAGTTTACATAAGAGAAGATAATAAGAAAACATTTGATGAAGACGAGTTGAGAAGAATTATAAAGATGAGGAAATTTACTTAAGAATGATGGTAAGTCAGTTCGGTCTAGGAGTTAATAATGCTTACCAGGATTAGACTCATGACAACACCATTTACTGGGTGTGAAAACTGGGACAAATTACTTACCTTCTCTGAGATTTGTTTCCTCATCTCTAAAGTGACGAATGTTTATCATTAAACTTAATCGTTAAAACTTAACAGGGCGGTTGTGAGGATTAAATGAGGTAATGTATGGTCATTTAACATGATGCTTATACATAGTAAGTGAGAAACGTTAGCTAAGTAGTATAACCCTGGCCACGTCTTTATATGTCATCAGTACTTATATTGAGTACCTACTAAGTTATCTTTACAGTTCTTCAAATGTTTTGATTGTTTTGAGGTCATCGTCTAATACTTCTCCACCACAATCTCTTTTCCTGATCATAACCTTATATCTCCTCGTTTGCTTGTTCAGCTGTTTCTGCTATGGCCATTTTATAGGCAAAGAAACTGAGGCCCAGGGAAACTCATACAGATAACACAGGGGGAAACTGTGTAGGTACTTACTACCTGATGAGAAAATAAATGGAGGAAAGTACAGAATTAGAATTTGTTACAGCTTTAAGAGCTTAACTATGTGAAGACAAATGGAAAAAGCAGCACATCCATAAGGAGGTAAATGTCAAACTTGACTTAGAAAAAACTATTGGCTGTTTCCTTAATAGCTCTGTAGCTCTGAGTTTCTTTAGGATTTGATTAGCTATCGTTGTGAAATGCTTTGACTGTTAGTAAGTTAGGAAAATTGTGAATCTATAAGAAAATAGATAGCATCTCTTAAGACTAAAAAAGTATTGGCTAGTTGAATTAGTTGACCTAGAATGGTATCAGTGTAATGATTTTTTCCATTAGGGGATGGGGTACTATGGGTGGGCTTACCAGTATTAACTAAGGAGTTATTTTTTTCAAATTATGCATATCAAAGGATTTGAACATGGAGCAGTTTAAAATACCTTTCAATATGTGACTTAGATGTGCAAAAAGACCTTTCTGTTTCTATATTTGATATTTGTTTCCAACTTGAGCCTTTGTTTTGCCCCATAGGGGTATACTTAATCTTGTGAATGCAGGGTAAACTCAGATCATTCAGAGTTTTCTCATCTATTTCAGGGTAATTCATTATACTAATAGTTTGTCTCTCTTTTTCTCTAAAATGCATTCTATTAGCCTGATTTCCTTGGACTTTTGTCTTTTAAAAATCAAAAGCCAGCAATTTTGAGTTTCACAAACATGTTCTTGTAAGTTGCTACTCTCTCATGAACTTCAAAGCCTATTTTGAAATCTATTTTGAAACTCAAAAGTTGAGAATTGATTCTTTTCCTTTGAATTCCTGTCATAACTGGACCCTGAAGGCAATAGTATAGGATAATACCCTTGCCATTGTATCAATGGAATAGGGTAGGAAGAGCAGAAAATAACAAAAAGGATATTATGTCATATTTTACAAAATTTACCCAATAAAATTAAAATATTTATTTCAAGTCCTGCCAATCAATGAGATGTTCTAGATGTAAACCTGAGCTTCAGATTCCCCTGCCTTTAGAAAGAAATGGACTTAGAATCCCAAGCAGGGATGAATCTCAGCAAGATTTAGCATTAAGGAGCAAGGCAAATAAGAGAATAAATCTGAGCAGAAATGTACAAATACTGAGAAAATGGTAGTTTTTCTTATCCTAGGGACCCATGATTGTGCCTGAGTTCCAGAATAGGAACTGAGTCTGGAAAGAGCCAAGAACACAGACTGTCTACCCCTTACTGATGAGATCTCTAGTGATGTACTTTTAAATTCTCTTATTTTCTTACAGATCAACAATAAAGAATAAAAAATGTTTAGGACAAAAACACTCACTGTTTCTGTCATGTGGCCATCACATGCCAAAAGCGTGTAGTGCAAAATTACCCTGGGCGGACAGCTCCTCTCATCTCCGTCTTCATAAGTAACCACCCCTAACGCCAGAGCTTCCAAACTCTCTATCTTCTCTGTGGCTCTGTTATTTCCTTGCCCATGATGGAAGCAACTGCCTCCCTTTCCCAGATCCCTTTCCCAGGCCCTCTGTAAATGGCCCTTGCTCCATATTTAGCAAGCAATCCTAGACTCAGAACACATGTGAGGATTACACCTATTTTCTTATCTTACCTGAATCCTAGCTCTGCCCCGAGACCACTTTTCTCCAGTCCTCTAAAGTGATGTTTATTTTCTCACACACCATGCAGTTGCGTTAACAGAGTTGTGTCCTCTTTGATCTTCATTCCCACTCTCCATCATTGCTCTTGCAACTTCTTTGAAACAAAACAGGCAAAAAACCAGCAACCACAAATTCCTGTTTTGTTGCTAATTAGGCCATTCCGTTATAGCATCCTCTCCCCTCCTAGTCACTGTCACCTCCAACCCCTCTGCCACTCCCCTTTCTTAATTAAACACTTTTGCCATCAAGCTCATAGTTTTAATTTTTTTTTCTTTTAGGATCTCTGCCTTCATTCAGGTGATTCTCATACCTACATGGACCATCCATTTAATACCAAGATCTCTCAGTTCTTCAGCTAACCCCAGTGACCTTTTCCTATACTCCATGTGAGTCAATCACTTCCACAGTTCTGACTGGGACCTCACCATCATTCATAACTGTTATAACAAAAAGAAATCACTAAAGTCTTTCCTTCTCTGACTTGAACCTCTTCTCCTTCCAGTTTGCTTGTTCAACTACTTTCCTTGTGGTCATAGCTCAGGGTCAGGGACACTTCCAGTCTGTTGAGCGCTCTGCTTTTCCCCATTCACTCAGCTCCTTCTTTTCATCACTAGCCTCCTTATCCAACGTAGACGTCATGGCTCGTGCCCAGCCAATGTCCCCAGTGTAAGATGACACTCAAACTGACTTTATGTAGGACTTCAACATTACTCAGTATCCCCACCATGTTTCTCGAAGTCACTATCTCAAAACTTCTCTACCATCCTCAAATCTCTGACTCCCTCTCCCATTCCGTGCCTATGCAGAAAGAGGGAGGAGGGGTCAGAAATTTGAGAATAGATGACAGAAAGAAGCTTCCAGAAGGAAGTGTTCCCATTTCCTCAATATAAAATCCACATGTTTGCTTAAACCTTCAAACAGCCTTTCATCCTTCTCTCCAATAAGGACAAAGAGGTTGCCCTTTATTCTACCTATAAGTCTAATTTCTCCACACTATTTATACTCACTGTCTACATTTCTTTACCTTCCACTCACCCTCTTCAATATAACTTTCTGCCCCATCCCTCCATAAAAACGCATCTGGTTGATATCATCAGTGTCACTAAATAAAGCAGACTTTACAGTTCACATTTTATTTGACCTCTCATCAGCAATATTCACTGTTAAACTACACAACCCTTCTTGAAACATTCTTTTTCGTTACCATCTACAACACAGTACTTTACTGTTACTTGCTTTTCTACCTCTCTGCCCATTCCTTCTCTGCTCCTTTGCAGGCTCATCCTGCTCTACCTAGCCAATCCATGGTACGTGTTAGAATTTATCATGGTTTGTTCATAAACTCCACTGGCTTCTCATTCTATAATCTTACCCCCAGCGTCAACTAGCACATATACCCAAGTTAGTTAAAAAAAAAAAAAAGCAACATGTAAACATGTAATAGACAGAGAGACAGAAAAGTAACAGCAGTTAAGTATTGTGCATATATTGTGTTAAGTATGGTGTGTGTATACATGTATCACACATCTGACATCCATGATCCAAAGCAGTATATTCAACCCATGGTACTTGTTCTACGTCCTTCCTTAGGTGTTTTAAAGTTACCTCATCCAACACATCACACATCACACACACACACATACACACATTCAGACACATCTACCCAAACAAATACAGTCCTCTTCCAGGGTCCCCTTAGCAAATGGATCCTTGACACCACCTCACTCACGCCTACTCCATTGCTAATCCGGCACTGTTTTGTGGATTTTACGCCCCAAATCTGCTTTATTTATCCAGTTTTCTGCATCTCCACTGTCAACACCCTAATAGAAGGCAGTGTGTCCTGATTTTGTATTAGCATATCCATTATCACCCCTTTCCTATCTGCTTGCAACTGCTGCCAGACTTTTTAATGCAAATCTTATCAGTGGTTCCTCTCCCAATTTAAAATCTTTTGGTGTTTTCCCATTTTTCTTAGGATACAGTTGAAATTCCTGAACATTTTCAAGAACCCTCTGTGTGGTCTGGACTTTGCCTACCTTTCAATGCTTATTTGCCATGTTCCCTCAGGGCACGAGTCCTTTGCATATCTATCTCTTGTTTCCTGGAACATTTTATCCCAGGCCCCTCCAAGTCATCCAGCAGAACTCAAGTCTAATCCCTTTCTGGTACCCTTTCCTTCTTCCTAGCATCAATCTTATTTTGTAGTTGTTTATTTGTATGGTTATTATTGCCTCTATTTTCCCTCCAGAGTCTAGACTCTAAGCTCTATAAGGGCATATCTATTTGTCCACCTTATATTCCCAGTGAATAATTGTTGAACAAATGAATGGACACTTTACCAGCACAATAGTGACATTTATCAAGTAAGAGTTTAGTTCTTTTGGCCACTCCTTTCCACGTCTTACTTTCCCCGCAGTGATACAATGTCCTCACCTTCCTTGGACACTCGGTGTTCTCAAACCCATTCTCTTACATTCTTCCCTAGTTTGGAAGTTTCAGTTTTCAAGAAGTGAGGTGATAAGCTCATTGAGGCTTCGGAGGGACAGGCTGGTAAGGCTCAATAATTTTCTCCTCTTAACTGAGTTTGCCTTTGGAAAATGGATCATACCTTAGAATTAAAGCAATGAGGTTCTATTGTGAGATTTCTTCTGTCAGTCAGCTAAGTGCAAGAAGGCTCTGAACTGATACTAGAAGTCCTACTGAAGAGATAGTCTTTTCCTTATTCAATTATTGTGAGTCCATTTCTTGTTCATGGTATAATTTGAGCTTATTTTGGATTCTTCTAGAAAATCGTTGATACCAGTTTGTTACTGAGGTTTAGCCAAATACCTATTTTGGTTTATAGTGTCTCAGAGCTGAGCATGACTTAACTGTCATATCCATAGAATGGAATACATTTATTTTCATTTCCTAACTGCCTTGAGTAGTACTTATTATTGAAGTGGTTATTGTCAAAACAGTACAAAATTATGTCAACTGCCGTACAGATATTCAGATAGATAGAGATATACGTAATTGACTTTATCTGACCGATATTATTGGTTAGAACAAGTGATCATGACATGCCACTTTCCCTGCTATCCCAGGGAAGAGTAGCTTCCCTTGAGGGCCATAAGCTTAGCACTGGAGCTGACAGATTTGTCCTGGCTTTTGTGACTTGTAGGAAGCTCTACATTCTATTTGTTGGGAAATTTAATCTCTGCATTAACCTTGCTGAGAAAAGAAATCCACAAGTAGCTGAGAATCTGATTGATATGCAGCTGCATAAAAGTGAGAGAAAATGTAGTGCTGTTTGCCTATGGTTTCCTTCAGTCACCACAGGGTAATAAAAGCAACATATTTTTTAATTACCATTTCTTACTAGAATGTGGAAATATTAGCCTCCAGATACCCATTTAAAAGCTTGAAACCAGATGGTGGAAAATATCCAACGGAATCGAAGTAGAGGGGTGAACAATCTGAGTAAAGCGATTTGGAGACATCTCATACGTGGAAAGGGGGCATATAAAGACTCCAGGAGAAAGGAAGGGAAGGCAGAACTCAACTACTAAAGCCTCTGAAAATGTCAGACATATTTGAGAAAATCATATCAAGTCAATAAGGGCCAAATTCACATCTTATTTCAGGGAATGGCTGGAAACCATAGGCTGTAATTTCTAGCATCAGATGTGAAATTGCTCCTTTAAGTGAAAGTAATTTTGATACCTTAAATTTCCATGATGTCTTTCTTTTCAAAGAAAGTTTTCTCAGGCAGGGACTGACAAGTACATGGAGTTAGTTGTTAGCGGAAACTTGCAAAGAAAAAAACTGCAGCAAGCCATGTTGTACTTTTTCTTTTTTCTTCCAGCTCAACTTCACATTCTTCACCACACATCCCCCAAACCCCACCACCATATGCCCAAAGGAAAACACAAAATATATGTGACTATACACATGAACACTTCCTTTGGAGTAGAGAAAAATTGTTCCCCAAATCAACTCTTTCTTCTTGAGGATCCAACTTATATCCATTCATTTATTGAGTAAAAAAATGTATGGAGTGACCATGTTTTGCCACTCAGAAGGCCCTACAGGATAAAAACATGAGAAAGGTATACAGTCAGCCCTCTGTAGCCAGAGATGCCACATTCATAGATTCAACAACCAACCACAGATTGAAAAAAATTCTGAAAAAAATTCTATGAAGTTCCAAAAATCAAAACTTGAATTTGCCACTCTTTGGTAACTATTTACATAGCATTTACACTGTAGTAAGTATTACAAGTAATCTAGAGATGATTTAAAATATATGTGCGGGAGGATGTTCATTAGGTTATATACAAATACTGTGCCGGCCATCTTATATAAAGGGCTTGAGCATCCACAAATTTGGGTGTCTGTAGGGGTCCTGGAACCACTCCTCCATACCAAGGGATGACTCTACAAGATTCTTACCCTTACAGAGCTCCCTACTGGTAGGAGACAAATAAAAGTAAGCCAAAATCATAATATTGTTTGAAAAGTGCTGATAGAATACAGACTGTTACAGGTAAGATTTACATCTGTTGGCAGAACAAAATTACTGATATGCCGCTGCATTAAAGTGAGAGAAAATGCAGTGCTGTTTGCCTATTTCATTTTCAGAAATGTCCTTGTTTAGATGTTGTTATATGACCACCCTTGCTATAGTCTTGGAGGAGACACATCTAACCCAGTCCTGGGGGCTCGGGGTCACCCTCCCAGAAGAAGCCATGGTTAACAAGCCAAAACCTGAGGGATGTGAGCTGGACAAAAATGCACTGAGAGGAATGGTGCTCATGGCAAAGAGTACACACATGAAAAAATCCAGAGAGAGGATTAACTGACACATTGAACAAAAAGCAAGTACGGCCAAAGTCTTTCAAGAGTGAGAGTCTGCAAGATGAGACAGTAGATTAGACAGGAATCAAAACCACCTTCCTGTGCCTTGAGTCCGCCAGGCCAGCTCCAGCCTCAGTGCCTTTGTAGCCCTTTTCCCCCCCTCAACATGCACCTCCTCCAGACATCCACGTGGCACTCTCTCCCTCACTTCACTGTAGCCTATGCTCAAATGTCCCCTAATCAGAAAGACCTTCCTGAACCTCCCAATAGGAGATAACTTCCTTTCCGGTCATTTTCTGTCTCTTGATTTGCTTCGTTTTTCTTCATTGCACTTATCACTACCTGATATATTATTTATCATCTCTCTTCCCTCAGTAGAATCTGAGTGACTTGAGAGGCCCTTTATTTGTTCTTTTCATTGCTGTATCCCCAGGACCTGGAAGTATTCCTGGCACATTGTAGTTCTCCCATAAATATCTGATAAGTGAAAACATGAAAAGCACTTAGAAAAGTACCTGACAGATAATAAGTGCTCAGAAATGTTAGCTATTTTTGTTATGAAGTATAGATAAGGTAGAGGAGATAATAAAAAGAGAAAATAAAAACTTACGTATTTGATTATCACAATATCACTGACAGGAAACTTGGGTTCGAGTCTTTGCTTGAAACCTCCCATAAAAGGAGGGACTTTGCCACTTCCTGCGGCAGCTCTACCACGAGTAGACCAAACATTTAATCAATTAATTTATTCATTTAAAGGCTTTCTTTTAGTATGCCTTTGTAACTTCTTCCTTCTCTTACTACCTCCTTGAAAAACACAAAGCACATCCCTTCTGGAGAGTTAAAGTCTGCTATTATATGTTTCTTTACTTTTAGTCAGAACAAGAAGATTCAATTCCTTGAACTGTACTTCATGAATTTCTGTGAGCCTTTTAAAATAATATTCAGACATATGACCTGACCAATAGGCTTCACTGGTCCCTGGGTATCGTTATTAATGCAATTGATGATTCTATAAGCATTTTGATAACTGCATTTACTGAAGAATTTATGTAATTGTACATAAGCATGGATTCATTTGTAAGTATTTTTTTAAATGACATATGCTTTTGCTGATTTAAGTTGTTAGTTTAGCTGGTTAATGCACGATTCTATTTTTTATACTTGAAACAAGAGAAAAACTAATCTCTTAATCCAGTGCTTCCCCATAAGCTAAGTAGAATAAATCCTTGGCATTTGAGGATTTAAAATTCAAAGTTTCAAATATACACAGAAACCCGAATATCAATGGCATGTAATAATCTGTAATTTTCCTGAGGCACGAGTTTTCGTGAGGCATGAACAGCACCCCCAAGGGCAGTATGTGGCAGTGAGTCTCTTAGCTTATGAGTGAGCCAAGCTAGCTCCCAAGCTTATGAGTCTTAACACGACTCTGTTATTCTCTGCTCAAACTTGCATATATATTTTATGGGATTGAAATATATGTTACAGTAAGGAGCTATATATAGATAGGTAGCTAGGCGCTATCCAGAGGTTTAGTAGGTTTTTCTTAGTGACTACTATTAAGTCTCATATCCAGTTCTTACATGGGTGGTCATAATACTCTACTGCCACCTGGTGACATCATGTTGTCCACTCAACATAAATTTATGCTCCAGTCCCCTCCATCCTACTGTATGTAAGATTTCTTTGCCAGTTTGGAAGAGCTCTTGATCAATATCTATGTGCTATACACTCTCAAACTAGAGTGAGGAGACCAGGTTACATATGAATGGTTATAAGTGAAAAAAAAAATCAGAGGATACTCATACTGCTGGACCAGAGTAAAATATAAATAAATAAACAATAAAAGTAAAAAAAAAAATTCTTTAGGCAAATTCAATTGATTAAGCCATGACTAAATAATAATTTTTGGAACATAAGATTTTTCCAATTGAAATTATTATGACATTTAAATATGTATCTGGTTAAAACTAAAGTTTAACTGAACATAGTGCTTTAGAGAAACTTCTACTTTTCTTAGAATCCATCTATTTTAAAAATTTGTGTTTTATTTTCTGAACTTTTTATTTTGAAATAAGAGTAGACTCATAGGATGTTACCAAGATAGTCAACAGAGATCCCAGGTACCCATCATCCAGTTCCCTAAGATGGTTTACATCTTAGGTAATTATATTATGATATCAAAACCAGAAATGACATTGATAATTTTATTACATGTAATCACCACCAGAATCACGATGCAGAACTATTTCATTGCCACAAAGATCCTTTGTGCCACACTCCTTTATGGTTACATGCTTCCCGCCACATCACCTGCTACCATAGCTACCCCTTCCCAACTACTCATCTGTTCTCCATCTCTGTATTTTGTCAGTTCAAGAATATTAGATAAATGAAATCATACAGGGTATGACATTTTAAGATTGGCTTTTCTACACTGAGCCTAATGTATTTGAGATCCATCCGAGTTATTCTATGCTGTAAATAGCTTGTGCCTTTTTATTGCTGAGTAGAAATTCATGGCATGGATGCACCACAGTTTGTTTACCACCACCCCCCATAGGATATTTTGTTTGTTTCCAGTTTGGGTCTATTACCAATAAATCTTCTGTGAACATGTGCATACAAGTTTTTGTGTGTCTGAGGGTTCTCAGAGACAGGGTGCCTCTGTCTCTCCTTTGCCATTCCATGATGGTTTTACACAAAGAAGAAAGTATAAAAGACAGCATCCACTAGTAACTGTTAATAGTAAAGTCCCAAATCAAAGTCACAGTTGAAGATTTTAGTTGTAGAAAATAATCTATAAGAAGTGGACCATCACTAGTATCACCACAATCCTGCCACGATATGTGTAAGTGCCTCTATCATTTGGGCCTTTTATTTAGTGTTTTTAAAATGTCTTAGATGGAAACATCAACTAGGAAATGTTAGCAACTATTAAATAAGTAGTGTATATGCCTTGGTAAATCCTACACAAGGAAAATGTGTCCAGTGATCCTATGTTGACCAAATCCAATAGGAATTAAAGATCATGTGTTGAATGAATATGCATGAGAGTGGAATTTAGTGGACAAAAAGAAAAATAAACATTTTAAAATATTCCCTTTTATGAAGTTATTGAATGTCAGAGGATTTAGAAATTGGCCAATAGGGAACTATCTCCTGTCTATAACATAAAGAATAAAAAATCAAGAACAGTGTATAATAAAGGGAGCGATGTTTTTGGCTGGGGGCTTTCTAATTACCTCAGCAACATCTGCCAAGGCCTGATCCTGCTCTGTGATCCCTCCTCCAAGATGAATAAATGTGGAAGTTGATCACGCAATAGACCAGCCATTTAAGATAGGTTTAAAAAGAGTTTATCTGTCACATTCAGTATTTCTCCACCAACATATCGCCAAGTAGGTTAAAGCTCTACTTTCAAGAAGTCTCTTACCGATCAATGGTTGGCAGAGGTGGAGGATGAGGGAAATGGATGAAGATGGTCAAAAGTACAAACTTCCACTTCAAAGATAAATAAGTTCTAGGGATGTAATGTACAACATGGTGATGATAGCTAACAATACTGTATTATATATTTGGAAGTTGCTAAGAGAGTAAATCTTAAAAGTTCTTATCACAAGAAAAACATTATAACTATGTGAGGTCATGGATGTTAACTTATTATGCTAATCATTTCTCAATATATATGTATGCCTAATTATTATGTTATATATCTGAAATTAATACAATATTACTTGTCAATTGTATCTCAGTAAAACTGGAGGAAAAAAGAAGTCTCTTGTCTTTCAAAGAAGTCAGCATTTTTTGCCCTGCATATTCAGCTATAGACAGATCAGACTGTTACTGGTGACTAAGTTCTGGTCCTGTCACAGAAAGGATTCGGAGACGAGACTCGGAGGTTAAGAAAGTAAAGTTAGGATTTATTAAGAGATAGTCCACTCTCAAGGAGAGAGTGGGCAGGCTCAGGTGAGCTGCTGCCCTGAGTTTCTTTGGCAAGTTGGTTACATAGAGGGTAAAAATGAATAGGCAGAATATTCATTGGGGAGGGAAGGATTTGGGGTCATATTCCCTGATTTTCATCCCAACTCCACCTTCCCAAAAGGAGGAGGGATTTTGTCCTTATTTAGTCTGGATCAGAAGTGTCAGGGTGTTGGTGCTTAATGGGTACTTCTAATTTGCAAGGCTAATTTTATGGTAATGAGGGCATAATGTGCAGAAGGTCACATTCAGACACTGGAGAGTCTTGCCTTTTCCCACCTTTCTTTGTTGGCCTCCAGGGTACTTGTCACCCCAAAATGTGTGACCACTTCTCCTCCCAGAGGTTTCTACTTTTTTACTCTGCCCAGGGATCCTGTTCATTACATGATATATGGTTTCCTGCATTTGGCCTGTGCCCCTCCTTTCTGCCCAATTCCTGCCATGTGGCCTGTGTCCCCTTTCCTCTGCTCATATCTAGCTGTCGGCCTGCTCTAACAAAACAAGTTTAAACATCATACCGGCATACCCCCTAGTTTCTCTTTTTGGGAAATGAGGTTCATAAAACCTTTTTCTTGTTCATAGATTTTATTGTGAAGGTAAATAAAGAATGAGAGTGTCATGGAGGAAGAAATTTTCCTGTGCCCTTCTAGGTTCTTCTGGCTGGTCTAAGAATTAAACTGAATTGAGAAAGATTAGCAGGACAAAATCAAACAAAATTTTAATAACATGTACACATGGGAAAGACCCAGGAAAACTGAGTAACTCACCAAAGTGGCCAAAACCCCAGCCTTAAATACCATCTTTAGCTAAAGACAAAAGAAGATGTTGAGGGTAGGGGTTTGAGATTTCAAAGGGGAAGAAGGCAGTTGACATGGAGATGGGAAAGCAAATGTTTGGTAAACAAATGTTTGCTGGGCCAGGCAGAGACAATGGGACACAGAGAATTCTAACAAACAGACTTTCTAGGTTCCTCCCTGTCTACACACCTAGTTCTTACTGTAGTATCTACGGTGATAGCCCCCTTCCTGGAACAGGTCCTCTGTCTACATTCTTTTAGGCAGCTAGGGAGAAGGTCAAAGGTTCTTCCTGAGCCTTTTGGACTTTAAAAATAATCAGCCTAAATTAATCCTCTTGCCAAAGAGACACATTTTGGGGTGACAAATTTTGCTTGCTTACAACAGAGACATGTTTTGAGCTCTTTATTAGAAATATGCAATATAAATTTAAAATACTGGATTTTTTTTTTTGGTGCAGTTGTTCCAAAAGTGGACAGGCTGTTCAGTTCAAGAGGTGAGAAGTCACTACCCCCAAAATGTGGTGACAGATAATCTTTGGGTTGAGTCCTAAGCTTATTAAACTGTCAGAGCTGAATTATCAGTAAATCAAGAAGGATGTTAATGAGCATCTGTGCTTCAGCTTTCATTGCCGTTTGGCAAACAGTAGCACAAAAAGAAAATGGTAATTAGCAGTAAAGGTGTGTTTATTGGTTTGTGCAGTTGACAGAGGCTGTATGTCTCTTCTGCACAGTATGTGTCCTTTATAAAACTGCCAGACAATGGATGCAAAACCTGTTCTCTTTTCCTTTAGGCTAGAGCTCATGACCTTGAAGTGCCACTAGAGGAAAATCAATTAATGTGGGAATGAGAATTTACTGTTTTCATTGAAAAATAAAACAAAGAGCTCTAGCGAATTTGAGTAACCCTCAATCCCTCCCCTCCCACAAAGGCCTTTCCTAAAGCCTGCCTTCCCACCCCAATCCATCCTCTATACTACCTCCTGTGATCATTTTAAAAGGAAAATTGATTATGACATTCTCTTGATGAAAACCCTTCAGTGAGTTCTCAGAATAGGATGCGGTTCCCTAGTATGTTCTGTAAGTCATCTCAGGGAGCTAGCCCTTGCCTGCTCTCCAGGCTTCTTCTCAGACCGCTATTACCCCATCCCCTCCTAATCTACACTCTGGTAAAGGAAGTGTTGTCAAGAGAGGGAAACAGGATGTTTCTACTCTTCTGGAGAAAGTGTACATTGGCACAGTCAGGCCTGAGAGCAATGTGGTACCCTGTAATCAAGCAGAAAACGTTCACTCTCTGCAGTCCTGTCATTCCACTACCGGGTACACCATTGAAAACTTTCATACGTGCACTGGGAAGTGCTAACTGGTATCTTCACTGCAGTACTTCTGGTAACAGTGAAAAGTGGTACAAGAACAACAAAAAAACCCCACATAAATAGGAGAATGAATAAATACATTGTGGTCTCCTCACAGAATGGAATCATATATAGGGACTAACAATTAAAGAGATGGTGGTATACGACATGGACAAATTCCAAAACCTAACATTGAATTAGAAAATATATTACCAAATGACAAATACATTGTAATGCAGTTTATGTAAAGTTTTTAAGTCAATAAAAAATTATGTATAGTTTATGGACACATACATATGTGCTTATACATAAAAGGAAAAGATACACAGCAAGTTCAGGAGAGAGGTTTATTCTGAGGAGACAGGTGGGGGAGAATGTGTAGAAGAGGATTACAAAAGGGCTTCACTTTTAATTGAAGTATTTTATGTGATATCTATATGTATAATTGTGATTTATAATAATAAATATTTGATCTCCATTTCTGTCACAGAGCTCCTAAAACTCTTGGAATTTCCTAAGTGATGAGAGCAATAAAGTTATTTTTGTTATGTTAATGAGGTGACTTTGGAAAGCACCAAAGGATGAGGGCTGGTTGCCAGTAGAGCCAACCTTGTGATTAAAGGGTTGGAACTTTCAGTCCCGCCTCACTGACCTCTAGAGTGGGGAGAAGGGCTGGAGATTGAATTCAATCACCGTCAGCCAGTGATTTAATCAAGCGTGCTTATTTAGCAAAGTCTCCGTAAGCACTCCAAAGGACAGGGTTCAGAGAGCTTCTGGGTTGGTGAAAAAGTGGAGATGTGGGGAGAGCAGTGCCTCAGGGGAGTATATGGAGCTCATGCCCCTTCCCCACACCTTGCCCGATGCCTCTCTTCCACCTGGTTGCCGTACTCATAGTCTACTAAGTAAAATGTTTCTCTGAGCTCTGTAAGCCTCTCTACCAAATCAGTCAAGCCCAAGGAAGGAGTTGTTGGAACCTTCAGTCTGTAGCCAGTAGGTCAGAAGCATATGTGACAACCTGGACTTGAAATTGACATCCGAAGTGACGAGGAGCAGCCTTGTAGGACTGAACCATTAACCTGTGGGATCTAATCCTATCTCCGAGTAGATGGCTTCAGAATTGAGTTGAATTATAGGAACCTCCCCATCCAGGTTGGAATTGGTAATAGAATCATTTTACTATAGGTCTGTCTGTCTGTCTATCTATCTATCCTTAAGAAAATAAGAGTGAGTTAGGGGGTGAGAGTATAGCTCAGCAGCAAAGTGCATGCCCAGCATGCACGAGGTCCTCAGTACCTCCATTAAAAATAAATAAAGGGGGAAGGATATAGCTCAGTGGTAGAGTGCCTGCTTAGCAAGCGTGAGGTCCTGGGTTTATTACCCAGTACCTCCATTAAAATAAATAAACCTAATTATCCCCTGCCAAAAAAATTTTATAAGTTTAGAAATAAGTAAATAAATAAGTAAATAAACCTAGTTACTCCCCTACCCAAGAAAAAAAAGCACAAAAAAAGAAAATATGCAAAATGTTAACATTTATTAAATATGGGTGATGAATACACAGGTGTTCAATCTGTTGGGTTTTTTTGTAGTTTAGTTTGTTTGAAATTTTTAATTAAAAATCATCATTTACACATGCAAATTTTTTGTCACAAATGAAAAACAGACAAATAAAACTCAAGCCGTGGAGCGGATGGAGCAGGATGGCATTATAGTGTGTTGACTTTCTCCTCAGTCATCTACCTTTTTTTTTTTTTTCTTTTCAGGGTTATAGTGCATAACATAAATCATGACTTTTCATGGTCTTTTATACTGTGTAATTTTCTGAATGATGGAGTATTTCCTGGAACTGTAGCCATGTGCTAGAAAGCTAGAAAGACAATGGACTTAGATATCTAAATGAGTGGGGATTGTGGTCCACTTTGTTGATAATTGTGGCTATTGAGTAGTATGATTACCACTAGTTGCATTTGTTTTCAACAGAGACTCGCCTGAACTTATTCTTGACACTGTAATGGAGTATAAGTCGGTACAAGCACTGTGGAAAACAATTTGGCATTACCTTATAAAGTAGTACCTATGCTTAACATACGACCCAGCAATTACACTTCTATTATAGATTCTAAAAAACTATTAGAAATGTGCACTGGGAAACATATTCATAGAAGCTGTTGTAATAGCTAAAAAACAGTCAATCAAACAAGCAAACAGAAATATCACATCCAAACATTGGAGAATAAATAAAGCGTGGAAGTCACATGATGGAATTCTCTAAAGCAGAGAGAATGAATGAGACAGAACTACAACAGGTCATAGAAGAATACACACAAGATGATTCTGTTTATATAAAATCAAAGACATGAAAAAATTGTACTATATATATTTTAAGAAGTACATATATGTGGAAAAACTATGAAGGAAAGCTTTGGAACGATAAGTACATAATACATAATTCAGGATATTGGTTTCCTTTTGTTTCCTCTCTGATCTTCGCTAAAAAGAGACTTCCATGGTGCATGATTTCCAGAGCTGTCTTTTAAATTAAAATTCTCTTATTTTTATAATGAAACACAACATGTGTACAAAAATATATATGCATCTATTTAAAATCATAAAAATAAAAGAGACATACATATAACTAACCACCACCAATCCTAAACAATGAAACATTATCAGTTTCTTTGCTGTCCCCTTAAGCCCCTGCCTAATAGTTTTCCCTTCGTTTTCAGCAAAAATCAGAGATCCGCTGGGCCAGGTCATGGCCTTGCTGAAATCATGGTCTGGCAACCTCCTTTTACTTGTGGGTCTTTGAACACCGGCTTAAGTGTTTTGTCAGAGGGTCGAAAGCTGCTGGGCCGTTGTACTGCGATTCGTGGTGCCCCCATCTGTAATTACGTCATCTCCTGATGCATGGATTTCTCCTACTAAATATGTGTTCTACCTTTGGAGGATTTTCTTGCCCCTACAGTTTTTTTCAAAATGCAAACCTACCTAAAAGAAATGTCGCATAAGGCTCTGTTTCCTGAGTATGAATTAAACTATCACTGGCCTACTTAGGAAAGGAGAAATATGTGCAGGCTGTGGACACCAGGTGCCTGCGTTTGAACCAAGACAGAAAGGAATGGGGTCTAGAATGAGAAGTGGGGGACTGTCGCCAAGAACCTCCGTGGACTTCACCATGTTGCCTGTTTGTGGCATAATGAGAATTGGTAGGATATGTCCATCCTTATTCCCTGAACTGGGTATTTCTTGGCCTTCAGGTATTAATGGAGGAAATCGGTTTTCGAAGAGCCCGTCTGTGGTATGTACACTGTTCAACCGAGAGCAGTGAGGTGCTGGCCTAATCTGGGAAACTGGTCCAGGATCAATGGCTAAAGGAAACCAGTTAGAATGCCCAGAGAGCTGGAGTCAGGGTTGAGGGCAAAAATCATAGGGCGGCTGAAGGCTAGAAATCCCAAATTGGAGAAGACAAGCAGCGAGTGGGGACCCTGGAAGTGATGACAACAAACATCAGGAATGTGTAGGGTTTTTACTCTCCGGAAGCTTACTGCCTACCACAAGCACCTAAGGGAGGGCAGGCAAGCAGTACACCTTCCCGCATCTATTTTTGCTTGCTCCGGCATGCCCACATGAGCATACAGACAAAAATCTGGCTTTATTTATTCAATAGTAAAGTTAACTCAAGAGCGTTAGACAAAAGGCCCAGGATTCAGCAATTTCTGAGGAAGGAAAGGCTGGAGCTAGTAGCTTCAGTTCTGGCACACAAGCTAGCATGAAAATCAGTCCTCATCTAAGGGCCAAGTTTGACAAAATCAACTTCAGTTGTTTTAATTGTCATGCAGCTGGGCTCAAATTGCTTGCTTGTTATGATGCCATTAGCCTTTCAACTAAATATGTACATTCATAATTGTTTGACAAAGGTATAAAGTCAGGAAAATACACTACTGAAATATTAAATCTGACTCATTTAAATTTTAAAGTGCAGTTCCTGGCACACAGTAGGTGCTCCATAAATGTTTGTTGAATGAGTTGAAATCAGGAAATTAGAAGAGATTGTTCAGCTTTCCAACAGTGTATTAAACTGAGTACACCATTTCTCAAGCTGAAAGGAAGCTAAATGAAAGGAAATGGGTTTATTTGATAGTCTCACATACATAATGACATGAAGTAATAAGGAAATTATTCAGATTATTCATCCCAAATTTTGCCTTACGTAGACAGATGATTAAGGCTTTTGTTTTTATAAATCTGCCTTATTTAGAGAGCTCCCTTTCCTGCTCCCCTTCCCTTTAGAAATGAGAGACAAAGTGCTCCAAACCAAGTCCTGGATTTGTAAACATAGCGTGCTGTCTATTTGGCTGTATCTTCTCAGAGGAAGTAAGTATAAAGTCATTGCAAAAGACTGAGGATGGAGATATGACAAGCTAAGTGGCGTCCTGATGTCCCAGCACCTGCTTTCCTGTCTGTTTCTGATTTAGCCAGTGATACCCTGGAGACTCCTTACAAAAAAACCCCCAAAAAACCCCAAAAAATCAGGACCTGTATTCTTCCCAGCCACAGTATTGCATTCCGGTGGCCCAAGAGCTAATTTTTATTAAAATAAAACCTTGACCTTAGAAAATATCACTTCTAGGGTGATAAATGGGCATGCCTCAAACAAAGTTGATTATTTGAGAAAAGAGGAAAGATAACCAGGTGCAACATCTTAGGGCCATCTGGAATCCAGTGACCACTTCAACCTCTCAGAGGACACTTTCCCTAAATCAGCTCAGTCCACAAGCAACTTGAAGGAGTACATGGGAATGACTGAATGCCCCAGATAATCAAATGCCTCTAACCAGATGCTTTCCTTAGAAAAGTGTTACTGAAGGTCTATTCCTGTTCTGACCTGAAATCACATAGCTTCCTTCTGTCTTCATTTGACGATCAGCCATGTGCTATCTTATAAGTTGATCAGTGTCAGGTCAGAATCTGAATAGCTTTACCTGGGTAGGTGGAATGCCTATGTATCGGTATATAAGCAAACTCATGCACAGAACTCTCACACTACACCCATTAGGATGGCTATTAGGAAAAAAAAAAACACAAAAAACAGGTGTCAGATAAAATGTGGAGAAATTGGACTGCTGTGCATTGCTGATGACAATGTAAAATGATGCAGCTATGGAAAATAGTATAGTAGTTACTCAAAAAATTAAACATAGAATTACTATATGATCTAGAAATTGCACTTCTGGGTTTATATACAAAAGAATTTAAAGCAGGCACTTGAACAGATATTTGTATATCCATGTTCGTACCAACACTACTCATAAAGGTGGAAACAATCCAAATATCTGTTGACCGATGAATAGATAAACAAATTGTGGTAAGTGCATACAATGGAATATTATTCAAATAGCCTTTAAAAAGAGTGAAATTCTGATACATGCTACAACACGGATGAACCTTGGAAACATACTAAATGAAATAAGCCAGACACAAAAGGACAGATACTGTAATACTCCACTTATATTTGGTACCCAGAATAGTCAGATTCATAGAGAAATAAAGTAGAACAGTGGTGACCAGGTGCTGGGGACTGTGGTGAATGAGAAGTTACTGTTTAAAGGGTGAAGATTTTCAATATGGGATGATGAGAATGTTCTGGAGATGAATGGTGATAATGGTTGCACCACAATGTGAATGTACTTAATGCCACTGGACTCAACCTTTTAAAATGATTAAAATAATAAATTTTATGTTATGTATCTTTTACCACAATAAAGGAAAGTGATAAATAGATCACTCCAAATTTGGAACCTGTAAAAAGTAGTCCATTCTGTAATTGAGGTCAAAGTGGGAGTGACTCTCAGCACGTTAGCCTTTATTGAGAGCCAGCCATCTATGCTTTTTGCTCCTTGCTGACAAATGATGGAAGTCTTTCTGGCTTCCCACAGTCATTATGGTTCCCTTGATAAATAGGGAAGAGCTGTCCCTATGTTCGTCCATTGGTTAAATATCCTAAGCTGTCCCCACTAGAAGGATTGCCAGGTATTTCAAACCTCTTGATTTCTCCATGGATGGATAAAGCTAAGACAGCCCTTAATGCTATTTCCTTTAGTTATCAGAGCAGCAGAGATAGGGCCCAGTGCCGACATCCCCTTCCCTAACACCATTACACAAGACTCACCCACCACCCAGTTCTTGGCTAAAATTCTGGAAACTTTCACCTCATCTCCACTTCGATCCTGTCCCTGTTCTTGAGTTCCCCTGGAATACTGAGCTCTATTTCTCACCCTTTCGCAACCTGTTTTTCCTTTTGGCCCATTTAGTTTCTCCAGTTTGACTTTCTCACTCTTCAGCAGTACCTTCTGCAAAACCTTCATTTTCTGAGTCAAGCTGGGCCCTTGAACCCCGTAACACTCTTGCACTGCTCTTCACCTTAGCAACCTTCTTTTGATTATGTAAAAATGCTGAGTGTGCCCTGCTTTGGGGCACTTCTGCAGGCTGTTTGTGCTGCATCAGATGTTTTAACCCAGTCTTTGCCCAGAAGAACCCCTCCTCATCGGTCAGATCTTACTTCAAATGTCACTTCTGCAGAAAAGTTTCCCCGGACCCTCTCCTCCTCCCACAGTTTGCATGCATGTACTTGTGTGATTCTTTTATTATTATCTAGAAGATAAGCTTTGTAGGGCATGGGGCCATGTCTATCTTGTTTATAATTTTACAGCAATACCCAGCACAAGGCCCAGCACAAGCTTCGGTTCAATAAATGAACAAATAAGTGAATGAACGTGGGTTTCAGCCAATTTAGTTGGCATTTTCCCACCACCTGAGGAGATGTGGACAGCCCTTCTGTCTCCTGAATGTCCTAAGTGCCATACCCTGGGGTCCAAATACTGCCAGAACTGAACCAGGGACCCAGAAAAAGGAGATGGTAAGGGGGAAAAAAAAGGTAATTCCCACTAGCTATTGCTAAAAATGCCAAAAGGCTGATACATACACCCTCATCCAATATAACCTTGCTCTCAACATCATTATTAAGATAAAATGGTAGGACTGGCCTCTCTCTATCCATGGTGTCTCAACCATTCCACATTATGTCCTTTTCTGATTTTAACCACAAATCTGTTATTGATGCTCATTTTAATCTGATTTCATTGATTTCCAATGTATGTTTTGTTAGGGGTGGGTGCTAGTGTTGGTGGTGGATATATAGTTTGTCTGGACACCCCTCTGCAAGAAATACCTTGATATCATTCATTTCTTTCCACCTGCCAGAGAAGGAGCAGCCAAGCTGAGATCTTATGAGTCCCATTTCATTTAAACCTCGGGCACATTCATCCAAAGAAAATTTTGCTGCTGTTTTAAACTATTGTGTCCTGGGAAATATACTTGTAATGAACTATCATTCTGCTCATTTTATATATTAATTCATCTTTGGTAAATATGTTGTCCCTAATAAGCAGCAGTCTCTGTCTTTTGGGTCAGTTATATAGTTGTTCACCTGAGACAATATAGTGGGGCTTCACTTATGTGAGTAAGTTGTGTTGATTGCCAAGTTCTAAGCTACCATCCTCTGAGACATTTGAACCAGGCAAACTGTAATTTGCTGCTGCATCATTTCCAGCATAGAATTACAGAATATTGGATCTGGAAGGGACTGCAAATGGCCACTAGTCCAGTCCCCTCATTTTACAGCTGAAGAGACCGAGGCCAATATGACATACTTCCTCTGAGGCAAGTAATACTAAGATGCTCCCATCCCAGAAGATTACTTCCCATGGCTGTTGTGTTCACTACTTTATAAATGTTCATCTCCCCCATATAACTCAACAAATGTCCACCTGTTTCTTTCAATTCTGTCTTCCCTACCCTCTCCCCAACATTCCTTATCTCCCACTCTTTCCTGTCTTTGACCCATTTCAGCAAGCCAGAGTAGCATTGTCTTCACCCTTCCCCAAAGCTGAATACACTTGCTCAGGAGCAATGGGCTATGAACAAAGACAGTCCCTTCCAGCACCAGGCCAGAGCTCCTAAGCTAGTTCTGTAGAAGTCCCGTAGCCAACCAAAACCCTCCCCTAACATCTGACTACTTTGGTCTCTGCACAAACACAGAATGTCAGTAGCTTTTTCACACCAATGTTGGATACTCCTTTTTATGACAACCACTTTATGGACATTGTAAAAAAGTACCAACTCCTAGTCTTCCAAAGCTTCATTTGACATTTGCTTTAAAACAATTCTATGCACAGATGTAGAATGGGATCCACTACTGTCAGAAAATAACTTAGCTAGGAGTGACTTGAGCCTGAGGGTGATTATAAGGCCATTGGGACTTTATAGAGAATACTGACTTGGTTCATCCAGGACAGCACAGGTTTAAAAGATACTTAGAAAATCATCTCTTTTTTTCCCCTGAAACTCAAGACCCACTTGTAAGGCAGTGAATTCATGATTGCACAAGTGATCACATGGTAGTGTTAAATTTTTGATTTTTGTCATCACTGTAGAGACCAACTCACCTTTTAACCATACATTTCATTGCAAAAAAAAAAAAGCATTAGGAGTCCTTACTGCTGTTGATCCATCTATTCATCTAATAGGCCAAGAACATTCACTGATTATCTGCTATGGGATATGCCAGGTATTATGTGAGGTTCTGGGGACATAACAGTCATGTAGGTTATACCTTATCTCCTGGAGCTTCCTCTACTGGAAACAAGGCTGTTAGTTAAGTAGAGATATTGGTCCCCATGTTCATATAATAAGGTCATCTATCCTGACCAGGGAAATCAGACTTGATGGATCTAAGTATGCACAGCAACACTGTTCATGTCTGGAAAGAGGACAATAGAGAGGTAGAGGGACAATTTGGGAGGAGTACTTAAACTTTACCTATTTCTCAACGTTGTCAAGGCCTGCCTGTGACTAAAAGATATCCCTTGTAATAATAGCTCTCCTGAAAATGTTACCATGTTACTCTCCTGCTCATAAGCTTCTGCTCCCCATTGCTATCAGGGTTAGTTTAAATTTTAAGTCCTTACTCCAACATCATAACAGGCTCATTACAATTTAGAGCAAATCTCTATTTTTATATTCTGTCCTATGTATCTGCCCAATGAAGCATCACACCATTCCATTCCTCTGCGCTTTTAGACATGCTGTTTTCCTAGAAGACTGCCCTCTCTCAACTTCTTCCTACCTAGCAAACTCTTTTTAATCTGTTACAGTTCAATTCAAATGTGAACTCTTGAGTAAAGCCTTTATTGGAGGTCCCAGTCCCCTCCCCTGTCCCATCCCACCTAAAGAACTCTATTCCCCTATTTTTTTTTAGCAATAATAAGCTATAAGCTTAGTAATAAGGCATCTTTTGAGTACTCATTATGTGTCCAATAATATATTGAACATTTTCACATGGATTCTCTAACTTTATACTTTAAAATATCCTGTGAGGTAGGTACTTTTATCCCCATTAATAGATGAGGAAAATAATTTGAGAAAATTAAGTTAACTTGTGCAAAGGCATACAGGAGTGAATAGTAGATTTGAGATCCAGCCTCAGGGTGTTTGATTCCTGAGACCATACCCTTAGCCATTTATTTGTTCATTTATTCTGTTTATACATTCATCTTTATGTTTGTCAGGCACTAAGTATATAAGATAGAAATAAATGTTATAGCATGCAGAGCTTTCACTGCCTCCTGGAAAGCAAGCATGCAGAGAAATAGGTGCAGAATCAAACTGAGAGACCCCCACCCCAAGATATTTACTACTATTTGTACAACTAAGCATAGGATTTTATTCATACTTCCTTTTGCAAAGATAGGTTTGGCAAAGAGTAAGACCAAATAAAATACAAACTTCTTGTCATGGCCTCAGAACTCTGCATCGATTGGCAATGTCTACCTCTGAAACCATGTCTTCTGGCACTCTACCCCTCTTTAATAGCATTCTAGTCACCCTGCTACCTTTGTGATCCTTGCAAAGCTCTTTTCCATGTCAGAACCTTTATTATTATTATCACAATTTTAATAAAAAGTTAAGTATCACACTTGAATGGATACTTGTATTTACTTCAGACTTATTTAAAGAAATAAAACTTGACAAAGCTGAATTCCTGTATGCTTTACTCTGCTGTCCCAAATCCCTTCCCCAGCAGCAATCACCATCATGAATTTGCTTTCTCTGCAGTCCATGTTTTCTTACTTTTTTCAACATATGCACATATGCATTCATTTCCAAATTTCATACTGTATATGAAGTTCTGGAACTTGATTTTCTCACTTACCATTATGTTCATGGTGTTCATTCACGTTGACATGTGTAGATTCAGTTCATTCATTTTAACTGCCGTATTGTATTCCATTGGATTAATATACCAAAGTGAATGAATTCATTCTCTGGATTATGGCCATCTGGTTTTTTTCACAATTAAATACAATGTTTCAGTGATCATTCTTGGACAATTATTCAGGGCATTATGCTAAGTGATATGTCAGATATGACATCTTTTATATGTGGAATCTAAAAAAGCCAAGCTCACAGACAGAGACTAGAACAGTGGTTACCAGGGACTGGAGAGTGGGGAAAATGGGGAGATGTTGATCAAAGGGTACAAACTTCCAGTTATAAGATGAATAAATTCTGGGGATTTAATGTACAATATGGTGATTATAGTTAATAATACTGCATTATATTCTTGAAAGTTGCTAAGAGAGTAAATCTTTTTTTTAACATTTTTTATTGATTTATAATCATTTTACAATGTTGTGTCCAATTCCAGTGTTCAGCACAATTTTTCAGTCATTCATGGACATATACACACTCATTGTCACATTTTTTTCTCTGTGATTTATCATAACATTTTGTGTATATTTCCCAAGAGAGTAAATCTTAAATGTTTTCACTGCAAAAAAAGAAACATGGTAAGGTAATTACCTTAAAATTTCATTGCTATTTTGAATGAGATCTTTTTGTCTTATTACATTTCCTAGTTGGTTATTAGTACTGCATGAGGGCAATATTGATTTTGATCTTTTTTAGATCTTTGATGTCCTCCAAGTTTATCTGAAAATAATAGCATAATTAGGATACAAGTGTATAAGGAGAAGAGTAAACTGAGCATTCATTCTGAATGGTTCTACATTTTTTGATTTGACTATTCATTTGTTTATTGCCTATTTGTTTTAATAATAATTTTAAAAATCACCAAACTTTCCAGTACTTCTGTTTGGTTCTATCCAACTGACCAGGTACTGAAAACGATCATGATCAAATAAAGTGAATATGAAAATGAATATATGTATGTATACACATGACTGGGACATTGTGCTGTATACCAGAAATTGACACATTGTAACTGACTATACTTCAATTAAAAAAAAGTACCATAGGACTATCAAACGAGAAGATATGAGAGCATCAATGGTCATCAAATATCATGCATTTATTTATTCATGCAACAAATATTTAAGCAATTACTGTATGTACTGAACACATACTGTGTGACTGACACTGTGCTAGAGGTAACCAAGAAATCCAAGGTCTTTGCCCTTTTACAGAGCTTATCATCTAGTGAAAGAATCAATCAAGAAACTTTTTGTGTTGGTTAATTTTATGTGTCAATTTGGATAGGCTATAGTAGTCAGTTATTTAATCAAACATTAATCCAGGTGTTGCTTTGAAGGTATTTTGTAAATGTGGTTAACATCTACAATCATTTGACTAAATAAAATAACTAACCTTTGACAATGTGGGTGGGCCTCATTTAATCAGTTGAGGGCCTGAGCAAAACTGAGGTTCCTGGAGAAGAAATTCCACCTCAGAACTACAGCATCAGCTCCTACCTGTTTTCCAGCCTGCTGGCTTGCCCTAAAGATTTCAGACTTGCCAGCCTCCCACAGTCATGTGAGCCAATGCCTTAAAATAAATTTCTCTAAATAGATATATACACACACATACATATACGTGTATGTGTACATACATACATATATACATACATGTGTATATATGTATATATATACACTATAAGAGATACACACACACACAATCTTCTATTGGTTCTTTCTCTTGAGTCTAGAATCTTGACTGATACATCAGTAAAAACATAAATAAATATATAATTATAAATTGCAATATATATGCTATGAAGGGAAGAATTGGCAGGGATGGTATGGAGTGTGGGTCAAAGGAGAATCTACTTATGTGATCAAGAATAGTCTAATGAATTACCTTCTAGGCTGAGATCTGCAGCAAAAGAAGGAGCCAGCCGGGTGAAGAGTCTTCAGAAAATCTGGGTCAAATTATACTCCCACAAGGAGTATATGCAAATACCTAACATCCTTGCCAATACTCTCATTTTATTGTTAACTCTATGTTAATTTGATAGGCAAAAAAAGTTGTATCATGTTATTTTTTCAACTAGTTTTTCTGTAATTATTTGTGAGGCTAATTTTTTTTTTCATATCATGCATCATTTGAGTGCTCTTTCCTTCCACCGTTTTGACCAGGACACTTTAGCAATAGCTCCAAGAACAGTATCTCATATAGGTAGCACCATATGATTAGCAGAGGTGGAAGAAACCAAAGAGATCTCCAGTTCAACCTGTACCCAATGCAAGAATTCCTCTAATAACGTACATAACAAGTTTCAGCTTCTGCTTGGTTCAGTTCAATTGCAGAGGACTAACTAGAGAACCATAGATTATTCTGGAAAGAATGAGCTTTACATATCATTATTAGACCCATTCACAAATTTATTCACTCATGTCAACAAATATTCATTGAATTTTATAATGAGGAATGGTCTAGCCTCTTCATTTTAAAGATGAGTAACAGAGGCTGACAGAGTTTAAATGGCTTTCTCTAGTTTCTCAGAGGTGGGAGAGCAACAAATCAGGGACAGGAATCAGGTTGCTGTAATCCAAGTCACCATCCTTTTCACTCTAAGGTGATCATTTCCCCCAGAATACTGAGGGAAAAGAAAAACACCCATCCATATAAGAGTAGACCTAAAAGCACTTTCTTGTAGCTTTATAGCTAAGGTCCTCATAAATTTCAGTGTTATCTTCTTAAGGTTCCCTCAGGAGGTAAAATAAGAAAAGTTAATAGGCTGCATTCTTATGTTACAAACTAGGAGGCAACTACCAGCACAGTTAGCCAATGTACACACTTAGATTTAGTAGCATTTTTGTTTTCTGGGTTCTAGTCCTTAAATCATAAACATGACAAATAATATTTAAGAACTTGATAATAAAAGTCACATGAAAAAATAATTAGGTGGTTTTGTCTGTGCTGTAGAATGTGGCTCTTAACAATTTGGCCTCTTAGCATCTAACATGCCTATCGAGATAATTAAGCACATGCTCCTAGCTTACAGTACTGGCTTTCACATGATTATTTTGCTTTGGGAAAAAGAAGTTAAGAACTCAAGGAAAGAGCTTAAAATTTGCATAAGGACAATATCCACCAACCCTCCACAATGTATTTAGTTATTCTACTCAGTCAATATTTGAGGTGCATGGACAATGAATGGTGCTGTTTTTAGCACTACAGGGTGATGGCTGAGCTTTAGAATCAAAAGCAAAAACATAAATACTTGCCTGATAGGAAGCAAAAGAAGATAGAGATGACCGTATTATTTCAGTCATTCTGATGATCTGCCCACATCTGAGAAGCAGGTGGTCAGGGAGCTAAGGGAAAATATGCAGCTATAACTTTATGATCCATTTGATGCAATTGTATCATCACAAATACAGAATATTGTTTCATCAATCAACATCATTCCATGGGTAAAACCCTAACTTTTTGTTGTGCTGCACTGACCTTAAAAATGCATCTGAAATGCTATCGGTAATTATTATGCTGTACAATGTTAATGAATTGACATTGAATCCTATTAGACATATGGATTTACTGTATTCATCCTAAGCGTTATTGAATTCCAAGCCAGGTTCTCTTGGTATTCTAGTTTATTGCTTATTAAATGCCATCTTTTCAAACAATACTATTTTCATACTTGAAATAGAAGGCTTCCAGTCAACATAAGTAAGATCATCAGAAGACATACTTTTAATAGCCTACTGCAGCCCAGTTGATTGAGGTATGATGGATGTTTACTAGTTCAAGGACTCAGTGTTAAACTGTGTTCATGACATCAAGGATCTCCACCATCAGTTAAGATCACCTTTGATTCGTGCCCAGCAGAACCCAGAGCAAATGGAAGCAGATTCCTGCGCTGACCTCATGCCCCGTGTGGGGCTGTTAGGTGAAGTTATTTAAGCTAGCATGAAGTATAATTAAAGAAAAAGATGAATTCACAACCAAACTATCCCTTGAGCCACCTGAATCAGTCAGTATATACTCAAATCTGCCTGAAATTGCTGCAGCTCTGAGTAACCATGTAGGCATAATAAGGTATTTCATTAGGTAGTCCAGTTGCGCCATTAATTGTTATCATCTGGGCATTCAGTAGTCCTCTTTTCCCCAGTTCAACAGTTATCCTCTGTTGTACACTTTGGTATAAAGTTCCATTAAATGCATTCTTTATTTTACTCGTTTGTCAAACATCTCACTGAATGTATACATATGCCAGGGAGTCTTTTATGCATTGCAGAAGTGGAGATAAAGAGAATATTTATCCTTCCTTCAAGGATAAAAACAGTCATGCAAACAGTTACTCTATTTTAACATGTTATGCACTTGGATAAAGGTAAGTACCAGGTACTGTAGGAATTCAGTAGAGGGAAATCTACTAGATTTAGCCAAGAGAGGTAGTCACAGAAGGCTTCTTGTTGGTGCCTTCATGGAATCTTCAAATACTATTAGGAGCTGTTCAGTTAAAATAGGTAAAAGCTCTGCAGATGGAATAAAAAGACTAGAGGTCAAAAACTGTATGAAGTATGCAAGCTTATATAATTGTGGCATGACATGTACTGCAGAGGTAGTCAGGACACAAATGAATGACATTGCAATTTATGCTAGGAACTCTCAGACTTTATACTCCCTGTAAGTGAAGGGGTGTTACTGAGTGATATCAAGCAAGAGAATTACATGGTGTATTTATGTATTTATGTATGTGTGTATTTATTAACTGGCGTATTTTTTCTAGTTTACTGAGGTATAATTGACAAATAAATATTGTATATATTTAAGATGTACAACTTAATGACAATATACATACACATGGTGAAATAATCACCACAATTAAGCTAATTAACATATCCATAACCTCACATAGCTACTGTATACTATGAAGGGAAAATCAACTAAGCTAGATGATTGATTAAATCTAGGATTGAGGTACATGGAGAAAGGAAAAACTCTTATGAATGTTGATGCCATTAATTTAAATAGGGAATACCGGAGAAAGCAGATCATGGGGCCTTTGGATGAAGGGGAAAGTGAGAAAAGATAAATTCTTGCTTAAGGAGCCATCTGCTCCCTTAGATAGGGCCAATGCCATTTCATTCAGCCTTCTTGTGGGACGAAAACCCGTTCTGAACCAAGGGAATTGGTATTGGACCAGGATAAGTTTGAAATTTGATACTCAGAGACAAAGGCTAGCCTCCTTCTGAGATCTGTTTTGACATATACAACTGGGGTTCAAACAGAAGCTAAAGCAAAGAATCCAGATGTTATCAAAGGCTAAATTCAATTGATAAAGAGACAAATAAATCTGCTAATTTTGTGGAGAGCAGGAACTCTGTCCAAAACTGCTGTGCCGTTTGGTAAATTACTCATCTAACATTTCCTTGCTGCTGAGCTCAGATAGCCTGTCACAAGTTTGGACCCTAATTTCAGCAACACAGGTAATAAGGGCAAAAATTCTTTATTTTAACACATCAAACATGTAATAAGATATTACTTAAGTAATAGAGATAAAAGAAAACTGAGGGATGCAATTAGAGAACTGAGCAGAAAAGGATGAACTCAGACAACAGATAAAGGAGTAGCTGATTTTTCAATCTACAGGGCTTAAGGCCAGGTCTTGCAAACAGAGATATGTTCATCTAAAATGTAGCCAGTCCAGAGAAAAATCATGTCTTCTACTTCTTGGTTAAATGTAGCTTTGGCATACAGACTAGCACTAGAAAAAAATCCAGCATTCAATTTTATGTAGAGTCACAGGTTATAGGGACAAATACCCCCTTCTAACAGTCAGTAGGATGTTGTCACCTTCTGTGATCTCAAACACAACTGTCTGAAACCTTTGAAGGCCTCAAACCATAATCTCCTCCATATGGGCCCTTTTGGCTCATAGAGTGATACTGCCCCTCTCCTTGTCCCTATTTTTCATAATTCTGAGCCATGCCTCACTCCACATACTAGTAACTTAGTTAGTTACCTAGTCCAATACTTCATGCTTTCTCTCACAAACCACACCTCACCTTTCATTGTATGGTAGGCAGAATAATGACTCACCAAAGATGTTCACGTCCTAATCCCTGGGACCTGTTACATGGCAAAAGGGAATTTGCAGATGCAATTGAAGTGCAGAGATTATCCTGGATTGCCTGGCTGGTTTCAGTCTAATCACCTGAGTCCTTAAAAGCTGAGACTAGGGCCAGATCACGAAGGCCCTAAATGACCGATTAAGGACCTTGGACATTGTCCTGAGAGCAATAGGGCATCATTAAGGGCTTTTGATCAGAGAATGGGCCTGCTCAAGTTTGTTTGTTTGTTTGTTTTTAGATTTTATAACATTTAATTACTTTATTCTTTTTTTATTGAAGTATAGTCAGTTTACGATGTGTCAATTTCTGGTGTACAGCATAACGTTTCAGACATATGTATACATACGTACATTCCTTTTCATATTCTTTTTCATTATAGGTTACTACAAGATATTGAGTATAGTTCTCTGTGCTATATGGCAGCACCTTGTCTATTTTATATATAATAGTATCTGCAAATCTCAAATTTGTTTTAGAATGATTCGTTTGGCTGCAAAGTGGACAGTATATTCTGAGGGGAGTGTCAGTGGGTAGGTAGGAGAAACTAGAGACCTGAGATGACCCAGGAAGCTATTTCAGCACACCTTGCTAGAGAGAACAAGGGTCTGAACTAGGCTAGAGGCAATGGGAATGGGAAAGAAGAGCCATGAGAGAATCACCATCAGTAATTTGTAACTGATTGGATATGGGGGTGTGAGAGAGGAGATAATCAAAAAGGACTCCCAAGTATTCAGATTAATCCAAGGAACAACTTAAAGGTGAAAGGGTTAGTGAATGCAGTCTGGGACAAGTTATGGTCCATCTCGTTTAATATACAGGCCTGGAGATACACCTACAGACACAGAATTTAGGATACAAATGGGAGAAAGGGGATGAAATCATTCCCAGAGAAAGTACAGAGTGAGAAGAGAAGTCTGAAAAACCCAGAGGATGGAAATATTTAGGAGAAGAGGAATCAGAGGGAGAGACAGCAAGTGAGCTGGCAGAGTGCAGGAGAACCTGGCAAGAGAAGCAGGTTCACAGCCAAGAGGAGGGAGTTCCAAGAAGGAAGAAGGGTGACGCCTCTCAGTCATACCTTGTAATGAAATAAATGTTTGATCAGACCCCACATCCCTGGATCCTGTCACAGAATATTCCCTAAGGACATATACACACCAAAATGGAAACATTAGCCAAATGTACATTCTTAATACTAATTAGACCAAGAAATAACCTAGTCTGTTTCCCACCTTCATCTGTACTCAGTTATCTAACCTAGCTCACCAAAGAAATGGTTATAAAATCTGATTAATATAGCAGAGAAAAGCTGCAAACACGGTAAATAACAGAAAACACCCAACACTTATCATCCCTCTGTAAAATTGATAACTGTAGAGTCCAATCGATTTCTAGTCTTTTCTTCCCACATATAAATTAAGCTTCTGACAAGGCGCATCTCTAGTGCCTTGCTCCCACAGCATGAGAGAAGTGTCCTGTTTATGTACAAAGCACCTCCTCCATCTTTTGAAATGTTCTTATTCTGCTCAGGCCTAGGAGGAAGAATACCTGGTTAGAAACTGTGCCATTTATCTCTTTAGCAATAGCGGCGACAGCTGCAGAGCAGCAACCTGGAATACGTTTCATGAAAGCTGATGGAAGTCCTTTGGCACTTCCTGGGCTGTGGGAACACGGGCACTCTTACAAGACGTTGCTTCGGGGAATGCAAAATGATTCAAGGCCTAGAGAGGGGAACTTAGCAACAGCTACCAAAATTACAAATATTTTGCCTGTTGATCCAGGAATCTCATTTCAGGGAATTTATCCTATAGCTATGCCTACACAAACAAGAAATGCCATATGGATAAGACTATTCTTTGAAGCATTATTTGTAATACCCACATACTGAGAACAATTAGTATTCATCAGTAGGTGGGGTATAACCACATGATGGAATATTATGCAGGTTAAAAAGTAAGGAAGATTTCTATGTATGGATATTAAATGATTCCCATTACTTGTTAAATAACAAAACTAAGCATTTTAGACTGTACAGATGCTACCTTTTGTGTAAGAAACAGTGGAATTGGAATACATATTTGTATGTGAGTGTATTTGCATGAAGGAACACTGAATGGATTCATAAAACAGATGTATCTATCTAGAGTGTCTGCAGGGTCCAATAGGAAAGGCATAGATAGGGGCAGGGTGATAGGGAGACTTCTTAATGTGGCCTCTCTATATAATTTTGCTCCTTGAAACTTATTAATAAAAAACTATTCAGAAGAACATAATTTAAATGAAAAATTACACTATTATAATACACGATGGTAAGCTTCCAAATTTATTTTATGCAGCTAACATAGCCTTAACAGCATTACATCATAAAGGTAGTCTAAAGAATGTAGAACTGACTTTTTTAAACAGGTGCAAAAATAATAAACAAAATGTTAAAAATCAAAGCTATCAGTGCATCAAAGAATATATCATGACCAAAGATTTGTTTCTAGAATGCAAAAACTCGTCCACTTGTCTAAATGCTTTAATTACTAGGACACAAAAATATCCCAACACTGGCTCCATACCTGCAGAGTTATAGATAAATCACAAAACACATGAGGCCATGTGGATTCACAGTAACTGGTTTATTTATGCTAGCTATGATCACACCAGCTAGATGAGTATCAGGCAGATAGCATACTCAAAGACACTCTTGAGTATGCAAGCTCAGTATGTGGTCACAAAACTGGAAACAACCTAGGATCCTCCTCCTTATGTGTATCTTCATATATTTCACTGACCAAGAAATCTTGTGAAATCCGCTAACGTAAAATGTTTCGTTTCTAGTAATATAACATACAAAATACTTTGAAGCTTTTACAAACTCTCTAATCCAATAGAATCTCAAATTTGAAAACTAAATTCTAATTTTTTTCTGAAGAGTATTACTCCTACTTGTTGTATATATCTTTCTAGATCTCCTTACAAAACAAAGCTCGCCTTCGCATTCCTCTACATCTTTCTCTCTCCGAGTTAAAATGAATACTTTTTACATATTAATGAGTCATCTAGTCGATACGTCTCCACCACTTGTATTAACTTCGTTGACAAAAAAGTTGAGTGTAGGAGTTGCATAAATTGGATTCATCAATATATAGCATTTTTACAGACAAAATATTAGACATTCTTGTGTGCCTTACAAGTATCTTTTAGCATGCTTCACATTATCTACACTTTTGTATTGTTATGTATTTATCACTTTTTAAATGGACTTAACTGTTCCAACTGACTGTAACTCTTGCTTGTTTTCTTTGGTGCTCAATTTTCACTCTTTGCCCAGTGAGAGGCTTCTTCAGGCAAGCCTCTGTTTTGATGCTCAATATGTCACTCTGCCTGATTTCACTCTTCAGGTCTCTTTGTCCTTTGTACCCCCAGTCAGCATTCTCACTTTCTGTGAATGGCAAGATGTTCCAGGCTCATCTTGCTTTCCCCTGCCCCAAGATTTGGTGCCAGCTACCCTCCAAGGAGCCCTGGTTCCTTTCAGTGAAGAATAGTTTAAGGAGCCAAAATCTGGGCGCTAGGGTCCAGCACAGATTTTTCCAGTGCTACTGGTAATGGGTAAGGCCGTTTTAGAGACCACTTAGGCGATGGCAGTGACAGAGCAAGAGACTTTGAGGGCAAGAGCATGTATTTCCAATTTATTTCTAGTTTTTCCAAATCTCTTTTTGCCAATTATGATTGTCATAGCATGCTATATATTGTCATACCCAACTCATGCATTCAGATTTCACTGTTGACAAATGTTTAGAAGCTTCTGTTTCCTTTTTCTTCTTTTTGGCTCTTCATCCATGGATCCTGGAATTTGATCCAAACTGGAAAGGTCCAAATCCTCCTCTCTGCAAGAATAATCTATACTGTTTTTACTTGAAAAGGGAAGTAAATGCGAGTTTTTCTCCAGGTAATGTAGTCAGATTTAGCAGATAAAAATACATGCAACATTTGATACATACTTTTACTAAAACAAAATCTGTTGTTTATCTGAATTCAAATTTAACTGGAAATCCTGTATTTTACTTAGAAATCCTACCTCCAAGGGAAGAGTGGGGAATCTAGAAGCATAGGTCATCTAATATCACAGATAGAGTCCCTTAATGCTCTTCAATATGAATGAATTAAAAAGAAAACGTGACAACTACTGGCTTTCAAGTTTCTTTTAAAAATGGCTGTCATTTTCATTTTCATGGGCCAAAATGCAAACCTGGGTTGCTTTATTTAAGTCCCTAATGTTGAAAATGGGTCTTTCCCCCATTATAACTGTTTTATTAATGCTATTCTATTTGAATTACTGCCACCAAATACAGTTTTGAGTAGTGAACATTAATGTTTCGGTGACTCTTAGATATATACAGACTTGTACATATCTTTCTAGATCTCCTTACAAAACAAAGCTTGCCTTCGCATTCCTCTACATCTTTCTCTCTCCAAGTTAAAATGAATACCAGAGTGTTTCATTATCTTGAAATCTCTCAAAGCAACCTAACATATCAGAAAACACAATGACATTCATATCAAGAATCAATAGAAAAAAATTTTTTAACATTACAACTTTTAAACTTCCCAAGTGATAAGTGCATGTGGATTCATTTCTACAGGTTCTTATAAATTTTCACAACATACATGTCTTAAAATGCCCAAATTGGGTTACAGCATATTCTTGTATTATTACACATTTGCCTTATATTAAATACTCCCAAAAAACAATTTAAACATTTAAACAACAATTAGAACATTTTTTATGTATTTCAAAAGGTTTTGTTCCATATTAAAATAAACACAGAGGACTCAAAGTTATCACTATAGAAAAATTTTGTGCAAATGTCCGAATCTTTGCATGGATTACAATACACCATGCTTGTTCTCCCAATTTTGCCATCTGTAGTAATTGCACAGTCACCACAGAGTTGAAATCTAGTCATAAAATATGGTTAAGAAAATTTGCCAAGTAGAACTGCCCCCTCTCAATTTTAACATTTTAATTAGGAGCATCAGATTAGAATCCCAGAGTAGGGGAAAAATATATATTATATACACACACTTAAAACATATATATATACATATATAAGTATATACACATATATATGCATGTGTGTATATACACAGACATACACTTTTTATGGTATTGAGACCAAAAGACCAGTTGCAGAAATTTCTCATCTTTAAACATTGCACAAAAAGGAATGAAAATAAATGAACTGAGCATAAAAACAAAAACTTTGAATGCCAACAAAAATAACAAGAAATCCTCAAGAAAGTAGAAGGAATGGTAGAATGAAAGAATTTGACAGTACATAAGTGATAAATAAAATCAGGAGCAGGTTCTTTGAATGGACCAAAAAAAAGAAAAAACTGAGACGACAAAAAGTAATCTCCAGCAAATGCACTTAAAGAATAATAAATAATACAAATAATATTAAAAAAAAATTAAAAAGTATAAAAAATAATATATAAAAAAAGATTGGGATAATGTTAAGCTAAACATTTCTCTCTCCATATACACATATTATTTTTAAATTTCTATATATATTCTACATATATAAAATTATATATAAAAATTTAAAATAATGTATAAATATTTAGCTTAACATCAACATTTTATTAATGTTAAATTATACAAAATTTTAAAAATAATATGTATTTAGATAAAAATAATGGTTTTTTGAGTAATGAGATTATCCATAAAACATATTTTCTTGTTTTTGCTTCTCTACTGTTTCTAATCTTCAGTTTTTTACTTTAGAAATAAGAAAAAAGAGTTAATTTTAATAATAACAACTTTAGAAATAAGAAAAAAGAGTTAATTTTAATAATTTTTTAATAATAAAAACTAAAAAGGGTTGAAAATATATGCAGCTAAATATTGGAAGATATTGTCTCCAGGTGGTTTGATTAGCATTTTATATATTTAAGTCTGTGTCCTTGAATTTTCCAAATTTAAATGAATTTTTAAAAGTAAATTTCCAAAATATATGTACAGTTTGATCTCATTTTAGAAATAAAAGTAGCGTGTTTCTGCATGCATCTACATATGTGTTTGTGTGTATGTCTGTCTGAATAACAACAGCGGACCTGCAAAATTGAGCTCTATAGATCATTTCTAGGGGAGGGCATTTTGTGTGATTTTTAGTCTCTTATTTGTACCTTTTTCCTGTATTTTCCAAATTTTAGAAAATCGAGAAAAGAACATTTTAAAGCAAACCATAAATTTAATTTTCAAAATGATTCAATTTTCATAAGAAAGCTATTTAATAAAACTAGTGTAACTCATAAATGTAGTTATGCCCAGAGCTGGAAGTCAATGGGTAAAATGTTAACTGTTTCTGAGTGGCAAAGTTAACGAAGATCTTTATACCTTATTCCTTTTTGCCTGTCTGTTTTTATATACTATCTAATCAAGAACACGCTCTTGTTCTGTTTCTAATCAGAAGAGGATGTCAGGAAATGAATTTGTTAGAATTCAGTGAGATCCCGAATTGGAGGCAGAGCCTCTACTTTCTCATGTGTGCTGGGATTTTTTTACATTTAAAACACATCTTTCGCCATGAGAAATTCATCAAATGACACTGGTCGCAGTCCCAGTCCCCCGATTTGCGCCTGATGGTAGTAGTGCTTGGGGAGTGAGAGAGGCCAGGGTATTGCTTAAACCTTTTTGGCAAGAACTTCATAGTGGGAAGATGCTTACCCAACCCCCTAGCTGTGGAATTCTTCTCAGGAAGAACTGCTCCAGTTCCAGCTGCTGCTCCAGGGAGACTAAATGTAGATAGGAATGAGTAAGAGTATTGAGAGAGATTAAGTGGTAGCAACTGACCAGCCTGGGCACTGGCACCCAGGACCTGAGGGCAAGATGAAACAGCCATCTCCTTGTCATCCCCCGGGAGAGAAAGCCCTTTGCCCTGCGTCACCTCTTCCCCCACAGCAGTAGTCACGGGAGCAGCAGCAGCAGTCTCCTGGCCTGGCCCACTCAGGATCTCCCCCCTTGTCCAGTAACTTGCTGTGTTGCGAGTAAAAGCAAGCATACCTACTGTCTGTGCCCCGTTTCCCTTCTCTTCCTGGACTCCTGCCTGCTGCTGAGACTGAGCCCTTACCACCCTGAGAAGCTCACCCCTGAATAAATCTCGCTCTTCCTCGACTCCATGAAGGGTTGCGAGGCTTTGCTGGAGCTGGGACTGGGCTTGCTCCCTTTCCCTCTCTTGTGTACGCCTGAGTTTACTCACCATCCCTACCAAGGCATTGGAGAATAGCTTCTGCTCCTCCAGCTGTTCCTGGAGCTTTTTTACCTTCTTTCTATCCTCCTGCCTCTGCCTCTCAGCAAACCGCACTGCCACAGCCAGGGTGCTCCAGGCACAGGCCTCCTTGATGCCTTCTGAGATCGCTGAGTTAGTCAGAATGTCTCTCAGCTTTTCCTCCGAATCACGCCAGGACTCACACGTGTTCATCGTGTAGAAGTATGGACTAACTCCATTTTGAAGTATTTGCTTATTTATAAAATCTACAACCTCCCTCTGACAGAAGCCACAGGCCGGGTCACTAAAGTTAACAGACATTCTGAGTAAAGCACTTCCTGGTTTCTTTCACCTCAGAATGCACACAGTAACAGGAAGTGACTTTTGACCTTGACCTTTCCACTCAGTAGTCATCTCTTTATAGGAGCTTGAATGCCCCCTTGTGGTGTGAGGGTCTAGCTCATAGTCAGTAGAGTTCTATCAGAGCTCTGTTAGCGTACAGCCTGAGAGAGTCAGTGTATCTAACCATTAGGAAATGGATACAAAGATTATAAAACGAAGCAAAACAACAATGTGTTTATCTCAGGCTGCTCAATCTTGCAGTGAATGCGGACACGGTACTTAATACTTACTAAATTGACCTGGGCAAGAATAATTTGATACGTTGTGTCACATCATGCTGCAAATAGTTCTCAAAATATTCGAGAGGTGGGACCTTTTACCATTGGCACCTATTACAGCGGAAACACAACTATTTTTGATTGATGTATAGCATAGTTTATGTAAATTTGCTCACACTGTACAAAAGCATATTTTGCCAATTGAGATTTCGTTCATGTAGAATAAAATATGAACTTTATAATATCTAATAATAATAAAGCATTTATGAACTGTCTTTTTAGAGCCAGGCATTGTGCTAGGTGATCAAATATCAGTAAGACGTAATCCCCAAACTATAGGGGCTGATTTTTCTAGTGTCATTTTGAACACTCGAGTTCAGATAAGCCTGTTGCAAATAAAATTTAAAAATTAGGAAACAGTTCCTCAGCATTATTATTATTATTAAAAATGAATATTTATCTCATTCTTGACAGATCTGCTTCATACATGAGATACACCCATTGCTTATCCTATTACATAAATGCAATGGAGAATTCCCTATGCAATGAGGTACTTTATTTTGGGGGGAGGGAGTAATTAGGTTTGTTTAACTATTTATTTTTAATGGAGATACTGGAAATTGAACCCAGGACCTCATGCATGCTAGGTGTGTGTTCTACCACTGAGCTATACCCTCCCGAGCAATGAGGTACTTTACATAAAGTGAAGAACTGAACCAGACTTCAAAACAAAAAATATTTCCTACCAGCATTGTTTCTCCCTGGGAAAATAAAAGAAAACAGTAACTTGTTTACATATAAATCCAGTTTTTAACTACAGAAATTTCACTGCCTTGTCGTGGGTGGCGTTAGGCAGAAGTAGGTGCTGAGATGGAGTTGGGAATGTAAGATGTTTAAAGGGGCAGGACTGAGCAGGGGGAGAAGCCAAACTTCAACACGGCCCAATGCAGGCACATCAAACCCTGGCCAACCCAACTCAGCTTCTTGGAAGCGAGTGTTGCCTGTCAGAATCATCGCCCAACAAGCTGAAATGGTCGGACTTTTTACCCCTTTACTTCTCACAGTCACTAAATGCAAAGAGCCTTGGAAATGGTGTACCTCAGATGAGGCGACTCTCTGAATCTTGAGGAGCTGACAGCTGGAAGCTGACTGCTGCTCCCATTCTCCCCAGCTGCGCAGCAAGTCATGCCATAAAGGAGGAACTGGGCAATACATTTCTGTGGTTATCAGAAAGTGCACTTCTTAGATACGCTTTTCCATACATATTCAGGGGACAACTCCTCTAGGATTTTGGTGGGCCTCTTTTCCTAAGCAGATCATTTAGAAGGGGGAAGGTTAGTGGGCTGAAATACAGATCCTGCTGTAATCAATTCTTATTTCCTGCCTTCCTAGATTCTTTTCACCCTCACCTCTGCTGAAATTGATGGCTTACTGACAGCAGGACTCAGGCCACCAGAGCTCCATATATATCGCTCCCTGCTCATTGTGTAACAGCAGTGCCACTTCAACCTGATGATCAGGGTCAATTTCCCCGAGACGGTGACTCTTCTGCTTCCCTGCTGGACTCTGGACACAAAGTTCCTAGGTGGCGGTCATAGCTTATAGTTCGGTGGGATTTTTGCTGTCTCTTGGTAAAAGTATGCCCACTTTGGAAATCAGGACCTCTAGCCCTTTAGATTCCAGAGTTGTGAGAACTGAATCACAAAGTCCTCCAGTGAGTTATTGTGAGTGATGATGTGTGGAATCACTGCTGCTTCCACACGTTGGCTCCTGGACCCGTGTATTCTTCCCACTGGGGACACAGTACCATGTAAATGCCTTTGATTCAATACAAACACTAAGTCCTGAAGGATGACACTCCCATCCTTACAGAATATTGCCTCAGAATTGGTGCTTTAGCTACATCCTCAGTTGGCCATCCCAACGTTTTCTAAAGCTAGCAGCTCCTGTGTAGAGTATTATGTGATATGACCAATGGATCCTGTGGTCCTGGACCATTCCCATACTTCTGTTACTGTGAAATGGGTCCCCTGGTATGATATAATATATCGGATCCCATACTGGTGGGTCAAACATTTTATGAGCCCCTGGATAGTAGTGTTGCTAGGGACTAGGTTCTTGTCCCATAACAGAAAGAATTCAGAGACGAGACACGGAGGTCAAGAAAGGTAAAGTGAGGATTTATTAAGGGATAAGTAGTACGCTCTTAAGGAGAGAGCGGGGAGGCTCAGGTGAGCAGCTGCCCTGACTTTCTTCGGCAAGTTGGTTGCATGAAGTGTAAAAATGAATGGGCGGAATATTCATTAGGGAGAGAAAGGTTTGGGTCATATTCCCTGATTTTCATCCCAGCTCCACCTTCCCAAAGGAAGGAGGAATTTTTGTCCTTATTTAGTCTGGATTGGAAGTGTCATGGTGTCGGTGCATGATGAGTACTTCTAATCTGTAAGACTAATTTTATTGTAATGAGGACATAATGAGCAAAATGTTGCATTCGGACACTGGAGATTCCTGCCTTTTCTCACCTTTCTTTGCCTGCCTCCAGGGCACTTGTCACCCCAAGATGTGTAATTTCTTATCAGTCCAGAGGTTCCTACTTTTCTCTGCCCAAGGACCCCCTGTTATTTACATGATGTATGGTTTCCTACATTTGGCCTGTGCACCTCCCTTTTTGCCCAATTCCTGCCATTTGGCCTGTGTCCCCCTTTCTCTGCTCATATCTAGCTCTCTGCCTGCTCTAACAGTGGTGTTAGCTGAGGCCCTGCAGGTAGGAAAAACAATCCATGCCTGGAATACAAACTGTTGACCTTTCCAGGATGAAAAGAGTTCAATGTAGTCAATTTACCACAAGGTGGCCAGTTGGGTTCCTCAGGGAATGGTGCCATATCAGAGATTTCCACTGCAGAAAGATTGGACATTCACCAGCGGTAGTAGATAGATCAGTCTTAGGAAGCTGCTGGGCTCATGGGTAGCCTCCATCTCTGTTACCATGACTACTTTGCTCATGTGCCCATGGTGACAGCACTAGAGTGGCTGATGACAGGGGCTGACTGATGTCAACTGGCAATGTTTTTTTTCTCTACTTGGTTGTTTAGCGCTTTCTGGTGGACGTAAATAGGTGATACTAAAATCTTAATACTTCTTACCCACCCATCTGTGTATCCACATGCAGAGATGTCAAACGTTCTAATCTCCAGCTTTTTCTCTTTTCCTTTCAGCCTACTGATCATTTGAATACATTTGAACCTCAGACCACTTCTGTGTCCACACAAAATGAACGGCCAGGTGCAATGCCCAAAGCCTTACCAGTTGGGAGAATTTTTCCTCACCACTGTCTTTCAAGGCCACCCTGATTGAAACTGTAATATAACAGTCATCGATTTGGGGTTTGAACACATGTAAAGACTGCTTTATTTGTAAACCAGTCTCAGGCCTTTTCTTCCTCCTACAGCTAGTCACACGGGACTCCCACATGGTCATAACTGGGAGCTGAGGGAGAGGCACCGTGTAACAGTGCTTATGTGCTTTGGAGGTGTGAACTGCCCGGCCATGCAGTGTGCTTGTGCATGCTGGTCCTCTGTGTTTCATCCCACATGTACTGCTTCTATCTTATAATGTATTATTGCTGGGCCCACCCCATTTGATTTGGAAGGTCTAAGAGATCCATCTTCTCGTGGGCCTGTTCTGTCCACATGGTCAAATATTTCCATTTCCCAGTAGAACACTGGGGCCTGGTAGAACACTAGGAGTTGCTTTTCCAAAGGTTCTGCCCTTGCTTCGGAACCTCAGAGACCTTAGTTGTGATTATCCCACTAAGAATTGCCACAAATACCACATGGCATCTTTCCTCACTAAAATACTTCAAATATCATAGGGTCTACTTGATATGGTCCAAGTAGAAAGGCATTTGGCCCCAGAGCCTAGACCAGCTACAGAGCCTTTTCCTGCTCTGGGCCCCACTCAAAGCTGGCAGCGTTTCACACCACTCAGCGTAAGGCCAGAGTACTATTTCAAGGTATAGAATATGCTACCTCCAGAACTCAGAGACGCATTATGTGTGTTAGGAGGTACAAGTTGCATGAGTACGTCTTTTACTTTGGAGGGGATATGGTGGCACACTGCTGACCGCTGAGCCTCCCAAAATTGTGTGGATGTGGCAGGTCCCTAAATTTTTGTAGGTTTATCTCTCACCATCTAGAGCACATATGTCTTATCAAGGCCTCTAATATGCTAGCCTCGTCTTGTTCCTCCAGCTGGAGCATCATAATAGCATCAATGTAATGGATCTATATAATGTGCTTATGGGATATCCAAACTATCCAAAACTCTTCAAAAACTATGTATGACTATACATGTAGATGTACTATGATTAAATATATAAAGGTGCATTGTTTCCATTCAAGGAGAACATGGACAGTTTGTAATTGAGATAGAAAAGAATGCATCCCCCCAAATCATACCATGTAAATGAGGTACTGTCAGTCTGTTCTAGTGGAGTACCACATGCCACATGGCAGCTATGATTAAAAGTATTACTTGGGTGACCTGTGGTTGTTTACTGCCATTATCAAGGACCTATTCAGTCTTGAGAAGGAATTGAAAAAGATAAGCTGGAGACATCTAATTGTGCCAGACCAGGAAACTATCAAGGTCTAATGGGGTCATGTGAAAGAATACATAGGGCCAATTAAAGGGGGCTCCGCTAGCTAAAGATGGAGAAATTTGAGCATCAAAAATGTCTGAAGTTGATTAAAACAGATCATTTTTTAAAGTGTGCTTAGAATGATATTTAAAAAGCAAAAACCTCATTGGTCAACAATGTATGTTGCTACATCAACTTATTATTTTGAACACTGATAAAGTTAAAAAAAATCTTATCACTTAGCCTGTCTTTTTGAGTAAACTGTATTTTAGAGTAATCAAATAGTCAAAAAGGGGAAATTTTTCCTCATATAGGGATTCCAGCTATTAAATGCAGAAGGAATGATAAAATTAGAAAATCACCAATTTGCAACCTCTAGTGAAATACCAGATTTTGGCAACATTACCCAATATATGCTAGAAGCATTAGGTGAAATTTGGATGAGGGAGATTTATACTGGGGAGACCAGATTGACAGCATCTGAACACACTAATCAAATTCCACATCATTAAAAATGGGACATACAGATGTTACTTACTTCATAATATCATGTAATAAGAAGCCCACAACAGTACCTCTAAGTGTTGTGCCACAGAAAATTACATTTAATCTAATCTGTATTTTAGATAACTAGCAGATTACAGGAAACAGGAGGATGAAGTTAAGTACTAAGACGAGGAAGCAGTCAGTCATATGCTGAATGTACATTATTTCATAGGTAAACTACCTAGTTTTCCCAACAAATCAATAGCATAAAAATAAAATTGAGAAGAGTGACTTTGACAAATAACAGACAAATGCATATGTGGACCTTGACCTCATTTGAATCCTAATCTGAATAAATATAAAGTAAGAAGAAATTTTGAGATAATCTGGAGATTTAAATACATAGGATTCAATACACAGGATTGAATATGAATTCAGTATTAGATGATATTAAAGATTTTTTTAACATAGCAACAATGCTGTTATTTATTCATCTATAATGTTGCTATGTTTTAAAAATGTTTTCAGTTAGAGATACATGAAATTATATGATGTCTGGAATTTGCTTCAAAATATTCATCTTCCCCAAATTTCGGGGATATAGTCAAAAAAGAATTGGCCAACTATTGATAATTGTGGATACTATGTGGCAAGTACATGTATGTTCATTTAGGTTCATTTACATTTTTAAATTTAGATCCCTACCTTACACTCACACCTGACACAGAGATGAATGTCAAAAATCAAACTCTGAAAGGTATCAAAGAAAACAGAGGATAATATAATTGTAATACTGGGTAAGAACTCCTTAAACAAGAAATAAAAAGCAAGATCCATGAAAGAAAAGTTTCATAAAATTTACCAGGTCATATGTTTTAAAAATCTGTATAAAAAACAACAAAACAAGCTAGAGATTAGAAAATGATATTTGCAACCAGTGTTAACTTACAATAAATTAGTATTCCAAATATATAATGTATCCTTACAAGTTTATAAGGAAAAGGCATTCACAAATAATAACACAGCAGTAGGAAATAAAAGTTTTTATAAATGACCAAAAAGCACTTGAGAAGATGCTCAACTTGAGTAGTATTCAGGGAATGATAATATGCCACCATTTCAAAGGAAGTAGATTGACAATGATGAAAGAGTCTGACTATATCAAATATTGGTAATGATCAGAGGAAAAGAAAATGTTCATATGTTGCTAGAAGTAGTATAAACTGGTAGGACATTTAGGATAAGTTATTTAGCTATAAGTAGTACAATTGTAAATGTGTGTCCCACTTCTAGATAAATCAACTATTTACCCAAAAGTATTCTCATCTGTGCAAAATGAAAGAAGCACCTATAGGTTTATTTCAGCATTTTTTGTTAAATAGAGAAAGTTGGAAACAATCTAAATACATGCCAATAGAAGACATGTATAATAATGTGATATATATATATACACATATATATATATACATACCATGAAATACTGAAGAACAATAAAAGGTAAATTAACTTGATATAAATCAACATAGATCTCAAATAATGTAATTGGGAGGGAAATCAAGGACTTTCAGAGCTTCAGATCATGATACCATGTATATCAAATTAAATAAAATACATACTTAATTGTGTGTATATATATATAGTAAAAGTACAAACTACTGTATAAAAGTTTTTTTTCCACGTGTCATCGCTTTAATACTATGTAATACTGTCTTTTAAAATACAGCCTCTTCTGAGGCAGACAGACCAAACTGCAGAGCATCATCAGACAGGAGATAAATACGTCCATGTACAACACGCAGCAAAATGAGGTGGAAATGGTTACAGCTGGAGGAGAGGACCCCACTCCCAGTCTGGGTACAGGAAGGAAAGGGCCAGCTTGCAGAGTCTGCCCTCCCCACATCCCTACCCCTGGACTCTTTGGTATGCCCCCCCAACATTGCCAGAGCTGGACCTGCCCTTCCCCCACCTGCCCCTGTAGCTATGAGGTAAGTGCTAGTAGACTGGGGGCTGTCTGTTTGTACAAAGCTCCCCAAGGCCAGTAGAGGAGGTGGTGGGGGCCCTGGGACCCGGTCAGTGAGCTCTTCCCCCAACCCTGAGAGCTGCCTGCCTCCTGAAGGGAAGGCTGGGATCCCAACCCCACCTCCCCAACGCCCTCCACCCACCCCCCATATACATACACACCTGAGAGACCCTGCTCACTCCCTGCTCCCCGTGGGGGCCTTTCACAGCCAAGACCCTACACCCAGTTCTGAGGCACCAAAGCCCTGCAATCAGCCAGCTCCAAAGAGAGGAAGGCCAGAGACCAAGGGGAAGAGGGGAAGAACAGAGCAGCCTTCCTGTTAGTACTCCTAGGCCAGAACAGGCCCTCAGCACCTTGGCACCTGAAATGTTACCCACAGGCATCCATTCCAGCTGGGAGTGGGAGGCGGTACAGAGACTGCAGGAGCCACACGGTGGCAGGGGAACAGGAGGGAGGCTGGGGTGGGACAGTGAAGAGGTGGGGTGACAGCCTGTACCCTCCTTCTTTGGACCAAAGGTCAGAGTTGTGAAATGGGCTCCCTGAGGGGGAGGGGCAAACTGCCTAAACCCCATCAAGGGAAAAAGTATTTTTAAATAGGTGTGAAGGATACATAATAAATTCCTGATAATTTCTTCTTCTGTGTAGGAAGGAGGGAATTAGAACTGGAGGTGGGCAAGGGGGATCTCTGCTCTATATTCTGTCATTAAAATCGTAAGTTGAAGTAAATATGAAAATATGTGATAATTATCACTTCTTGATGATGAGCACATGGATGTTTTGATATTCTTTGTAGAGCTTTGTGTTTTTTCATTTCTAAAAATTAATAGAAGAAAAAAGATGACTGAAAGGCTTCATAACCTGTGGGAAGTTGAATGATAAAATTAATAGGCTAAACTTTAAAAAGCATACTAAACTTTGCATATTACCACTGAGAATACATATTCAGTTCAAATGCAAATATGGTATTTTTAACTGTATTTTTAAAGTAGATAACAAATAAATTCCCTAGTGTAGCTGAAATTATAATAGTTGACTGCTATGACTATAGTACAAAAAATGGAAATTAATGAATGGTAAAGAACGCAAAAACAAACAACTTTGAAAAAAAGTGTGAATTGATCTTTAGAAAATATGGAGTCAAAAAGCAAATCAAACCTGCAAATATATGTTATTAGAAAATAATGACAATTTTGTGATGCAACAAAACTCTATTCAGATTTGAGTAGAATCAAATGCCTTTGTTATAAAACAAGTAAACTTAAATAAATTAAACTTTAAACTAAAGAAACTAGAAAAATAGCAAAATAAAGCTAAGGGAAATATTAAAAGATTAATTTAGTCACCAAAGAAGAAATCCATGAATCAAAATAAAGAAAAATAGTAGAATTAATGAATAAATGGAAACTGAGGCTAAGGTTTTCAACGATCTTTAAAAATATGTTGATATGTTCTCCAACATGGATGAACCTCAAAAACATGTTAAGTGAAAGAAGCCAATCACAAAAGCCATATATTGTTTGATTCCATTTATATGAACTGTTCATATCAGAAAGGAGATCAGCGTTTGCCTGGGGTTGGAACTGTGAACAGGGATTGACTACAAATAGCACAAGGGCTCTTACTGGGATGATGAGAAAGCTCTAAAACTGGATTTTAGTGGTGGTTAAACAACTCAGTAGATCTACTAAAAAGTATTGAATTATACACTGAAAATGGGTAAATTTTGTGATATGTAAATTGTATCTCAGTAAAGATTTTTTTAAGTCTAACTTTTCAGTCTTGAAAGATTAACTTTATTTAAGAATGAAGAATATCGCTACTGGAATCAAATAGTTCCCATATTTTATCAATATTAATAAAGGTTAAATAGTTAACTCAGGGCAGCTCTGTGAAGGAAGAGTATTCATTGTAGAGAAGAGGAAATGGAAATGCTCTTAGTCGGGTATGTGCCCATCATGTTCAGAAACTTTACGGATCAAAGGGCGCAACCTTAATACAATACTATTAAATAAACTACAGACTTCTTTCAGATTTCATTGCTTTTCCACCAATATCCTTTTTGTGTTCCAGGATCCAATCCTGGATACCACTCTGCATTGAGTCATCATATTTCTCTAGGCTCCCTGAGCTGTGCAATCTCTTCAGCCTCTCCTTGTCTTTCACATCGTAATACTTTTGAAGTGTACTGGTCAGTTGTTTCTAGAATGCCCCTCAACTTGGGTTTCTCTGATGTTTTCTCATGATGAGACAAGTTGTGCGTTTTTTGGAAGACTACTACAGAGGTGATGTTGCACCCTTCTCAGAGAGTGCATCATATTGGGAAATACACAATGTGTGTCTGTGTTATTACCAGTGGTATAACCTTGATTACTTGGTGAAGGTAGTGTCTGCCAGCTTTCTCTACTGCAAGGTTACTATTATTCTCTTTATAAGCAATAAATATCTTGGAGAAGGTACTTTGAGACTGTACAAATATGCTGTTTCTCCACAAAACTTTGCCCACTAATGTTGGCACCCTTCAGATCTTTCCGACAACAATTATTACTGGGATTTTTTCATGGTAATTTTTCTATTATTCTCTTTCTTTCTACATTTGTTAAAGTATATCTTTTCTGTAAGGAAGAGTTGTTTCTTATTCAGTTATTTATTTTTATCGGTAGGAGCTCATGGAGATTTATTCTATGTGTTCGAATTCAGTGTTATTTTTATTTATTTTATTGTGCAACTTAACTCCATTTGTAATGTAAGGCCTAAAATTCAGGTCTAAGATTATGTGCTGCCTTGACACCTGATGAGAGCAGGAGAGCCTCAAATGTCCTAATCACAAGTCCCCCTCCTCATTCTGCTCCTACAGATAAGTCCCCTAGCCCAACAAGTCTCCTTATCAAGGGGACCAGGCCCAATGCCTGCCTATCCCTGAGTAGCAGGTTTCAGTTCCTTGCCAAACCGTGGAATTATTCAAACAAGCCAATCCCATCGTCCCACAGGAACTAGGGGGAATCCCACCCTCTTACACCACAAAGCCTGCCTCCCACAACCCCTGCTTGCTCACTGTGTCCCCAAGTACAACACCCAATGTCCTTATGTGGCATATGGTGCCCTACTCCCCTGGGCTGTGAGTGTATGTGACTAATAAACTTTTGTCTATGTCATCTGCCTAGTGTTGGATGTCATGTGTTTGGCCAGTTCCATAATCATAGAGTGGGAATCCTTCCCTCACTAATCTGGTGAAGAGGAGGAGATTAATACAGCATCTCAAGCCACTGGGAGTTTTTTTCAGATTCTTCCTGTACTCTTTTGACTTGCAGAAGTGGTTGATTCTTTGCCTGGGCAGAGAGAATACAAGATAAACCTGGAGCATCTTGTGGTGCCAATAAGAAGGTGCTCCTTTGCATTTTGTAAAAGAGAAATACGAAGTATTTTTTTCCCCACACAGTGTTGCAGTTTCCAAAGTTGTAGCCCTAGTAATTCTCTGTCCACTCTAATCATTTTCATATTCCTTAGTCTACGTATAATTCTCAAAATACTTCTGTAACCGTAACACTAAGTCCTAGCTTCCAAGAACGTACCAGACTTTTTCATTGCATGGAGTCTACTAACAATTGTGTTTACAACGCAACATTAGGAATTTCCTGTGTGCGTTCCATTAAATTGGCAGATCCTCTACATATGTTGTCTCCCCATGGAGAGCCCTGTTACTCTTCTTGGTAAGTCACATGAAGTCATATAGAGTAATCCTCATTTAACGAGCTGCAGACTTCTCAAGCAGCAGTCACTCCTGAGAAGCTGGGACTCATAGCAGAAAACAAAAGAAAGCCCGAACATTGCTACTTCAAAGATGCAAGTCTGAAACTTTCAAACTAAAGAAGCTACACGAAGCACTTGGAGCAACTTTGCATTTCTTAATTCCATCCAAAAGGGCAAAAAATCATGGATAGCCTTTCCAGACTAAAACAAACGTATTTATTTTATTTCATTTCATTTTATTTCATTTTTGGTTTGTCTTTTTTATCTGAGGCTTCAGATGACTGAGAGGTAAACCTCAAAATAAAATTTTAAGTGAATATTGTACATAATGAGAAATGACCATTATATAACAAAACATAACATAAACCATGAATTTTGTTAAGATAGTGGGGTGACAGGCATTATTTTTCTCTATTTAACTAGTTTTAATAATGGGTTTATAAATTTTGAAATAAATTGAAAAACACAAACATAAAAACAAAAAAAGTGTACTTTAAATGAAAGTTATTCCCTTAAAGCTGTCATCTTAGAAAAATACACACTTTCCAACAATTATGCTATAGCACCAAGACCCTTTTAGAATTCCGTTCTGAAAAGTGTCTTTGGAGTGAATTTATAAACCATATAAGAAAAATGTGATCACTATTTTAATAGTCACAACCTATTTGTTTAAATCAAAATCATGTTCCCTAGTTTAATCACCGACTTTATTCACAGTGTTGGTTCTAAATTCTGGCTGCTTCTAAAAAAATTGAAGTTTAAAAAAATTGTATTACCACTCAGTCTATTCAAATAATCTGGAGCAGACTCTGTAAGTAATTTCAGTTAAGTTTCCTTTATCATCTGGTACCTAAAAATTTGCATATCATTGTCCCCTTAATCATCACTTCCAAGATTAGACCACTTTCCTTCCTCATGTGAAAAGGTAACAAAGAAGCCCACATTCACTTTCCCAGAATATGAATTCATTAAAACTGAGATAGTAATTGATTTCCTTACAAGTTATCAATCTTTCCTCAACCCTTAGCACAGTGCTTGACATATAGTATCTGTTGATTAAATGTCTATCTAAAAGGCAATAATTGTGTGAATAAATGGTAATACCCCCCCCAGATGCTGATTTCCACCATTATTAAGAGCTCAAATTGTCAAAATAAGTCCTCTATTTTGTTATCCCATGGTCTGAGGGCCACTTACCCAGACTAAATGAAAGTTCTTATTATGTTTTACAATATAAAATTTTGTTTGCATTATTTACTTTTATTTTCCTCGCAGTCTTCTCAAGTAGTTACTTTTGCTACTCTGTACAAAAAAGAATGAAACTAAAATAAGGGATGATCATATAAAGCTCATTGTTAGTAAGGCGTAGAAGTGGGCTTCAATCAAGTCCCACTGTGTGTATATGAAAGAGAATTCTTCTGCTACTCCAACTGCCCGAGACAATGAGCAATCACCTACCAAGCAAACTGACTGCCCTCTGTTAGCTGGATAGATTTCAATTTGTTACAGCAGGTAGATAGCGAGATACGAGCAGAGAAAAGGGGGCACAGGCCAAATACGTCTTCTGAACAGCAGGGATCCCTGGGCAGACAGAGATAAGCAGGAACCTCAGGACTGATAAGAGATCACACATTTTGGGGTAACAAGTGGCCTGGAGGCAGGCAGAGAAAGGTGGGAAAAGGAATCTCCAGTGTCCAAATGTAAACTTTTGCTCATTATGCTCTTGTTTCAATAAAATTAGCTTGCAGATTAGAAGTACCCATCATGCACCAATGCCATGACCCTTCCAATCCAGACTAAATAAGTACAAAAATTCCTCCTCCCCTCAGGAAGGTGGAGCTGGGATGAAAATTGAGGACTATGACCCCCAGACCCCTCCCTCCCTGATGAATATTCTGCCCATTCATTTTTACTCTGTATGTAACCAACTTGCCAAAGACTCTCAGGGCAGCTGCTCACCTGAGCCTGCCCGCTGTCCCCTTGAGAGTGGACTATCCATTCCTTAATAAATTCTCACTTTACTTTCTTGACCTCTGTGTCTTGTCTGAATTCTTCTGTGACAAGAATGTAATCGCTGGCAACAAATTCGTGGCCCTGAATCCAAAATAGCAGTAAGGCCCCTTCCTCACTAGTTTTCTTTGGGAAATGTTAGAGTAGAAGGATCTCTTTATTTTAGGTCCTCCTTTCCTCTTCTGCTTTCATCCCTGAAAGGCACTGTGAGGACACAATTCATATAAATAATATTCACATTCAGTTTACGTTTTATTAACTTTGCTATGTTTAGGGGAGTTACGGTGCCATTTCTAAGAACATGTGCTTTGTAGTTAGACGACCTGGTTTGGGATCCTGCTCTGCAACTTACCTTTGTAAAACTAGGGAAAAGGCTCTGTCTTTAAGTCTCCATTTCCTCCTCCTTTTTTTTTTCTTAATTTCCTCATCCTTAAAAATGGAGATACTTATATCCCTTTTGAGTATGAGAAATGAGTGAAGTACTGTTTGTAAAACACTTAGTAGAACATCTGTCAAGTGTTATGGGGCTAAAAATGTATTTCATTAATTTATTTCAAAAGTTTTCTATGTGCTGGGCAAAATTAATGACCTCTTGAAGCTTAAATTTTGGTGAGTACAATTTCTCTTATATTGGTCTTGTATTTGAAAATGGATTTCTGTAAAGTGGCCTTTTCACAAACTAAAATAATTCCAATTTGCAAAAAAAAATTATTCACATTCAAATGTTTGCCCTTGTTCTTGTTGATATTAGAGATAAGGAAGCAAGAAGATGCACTATTGAGTATCTGCTAGGATGACCGACCACCTGGGACTGAGAGCTCTCTCAGAACATGGGACTTTCAGTGTTAAAACTTGGACAGTCTCAGGCAATCTGGGATGGTTGATAACCACCATCCATATACAAATCCAGGAAGGTGAGAAATCAAAACCAGATTGTAAATGCCTCAAAGGCTGGCTGCCGCCACGTCATGTAGGCCTACATACTGTTTGATACACTCCATACATACTGTTTGATCAAGAGATTAAAAAGTTTAAAAGGTTTTGGAAGACAGAAGCTATCCAATTGTCAAAAGAATATTTATGCAATCTAAGTGATTTCCAGGGAGGATGGGTCTGAAAATAAATAGGCCATAGATGATACTCCTCAGATTCTGTCTCCTTACAGCTCTTGGATTCATTAAGGACCACAAAGACCTATCCAACATTGACCATAGATGCACTGAATATTTATTATATATTAAATCTCTGGTAACCAAAGGAGGAGAAGTCTCTGTCCTTAAGGAACTTGCAGTCTGTTCTGGAAGACATATAAGTAAACAATTTCCAGTGCATCGTCATAAATGCAGCAATAGAAATATGTACAAGTAGCAGTGGTGGCACAGGGAAATATTTCTCCATGAGATTGGAGGAACTCTCAGAAAGGGTGAAAAGCTATTGGATCATGGTAGATGAAGTAAGAGTTATCCAGGCAGAATAGTACAGAAATGGCACTCCAGGGAAGGAACAGGGTGTGCAAAGGTTTAGATGCATACTATTAAAAAAGTATGTGCAGGAAATTAGAATCATTCTGATAATTATGGAGCATAAAATACATGAGTGAGAACAGTCTCATAGAAAAAGCTGGAGATATTTGTGGGATCAGATCACAAATTAACTGCTAAAACTATTACATTCTTTCCTATAGGTAATAGGAGTCATTGATGGTTTTCAAGTGGGGGACAGACATGCTCAGATTTACCTTAAAAAGAGTCAGGGTGGAGAATGGAACTGTGGAAAGGGTCAGGCTAAGACAAGCGAGGGGGATCAGGACAGAGCTGAATTCATGAATGAGAGAACAGAAGGTTCTACAGTTTTCACATTATAACATCACCTTTCATGTCACATGGACTTGAGAAATAACTGAGTCCCAGTCCCAAAGTCCCCCTTCCCACTTTTGTTCCAGTTCTTCATAAGTGCACATCAGACTCAAATCCAGCGCTCTGCTTCTCCACACTCAGGCATCTAGTGTGCTGCCTTGTGCTATTTGCCATGGACGGCGTTACCCTTGCTCAGTTTCCACCCATGCCCCAAGCTCAGCAAGCAGAAACCAAGCAAACCCAGGCCCCATTTGGTTAGTCAGGATTGCAATACAATGAATGCAATACAGAAGTGGTATTTTACTTCACTGGCTCTACTGGAGTCTCCTAATGCAGCGGTTCCCAGAAAATTTGCTGAGGCTTAACATCACTTTGGGAAACAAATAATGCAGGGATGAGAAAATACGAAGCTCTCAGAATTTAATCCCAGGTGTCTTCAGCCTTATGGCTGCTACAGCATTCACCTTGAATTTTGCAGGTTCCAAAGGGCTTTGTTACCTAACAGGAGTTGGTGGCCTCCTTTCACCCCTGTCTGGACCCCACCATCATGCCACCACCAAGTCGGAATGGCACCAAGACTGATTTTCTTGGGCACAGACACCACTGCAGGATCCATGAGAGTTAGCAGACAGGAAACCTCATCTTTTGTTTTATAAGCTAGAAATCCTTAGCCTTGCTCTTTGTGTGTGTGTGACTTGAACTGCCTCAGGGATTTATTGGTTTATACATCAGTCTTGGTTCACATCCATATCTACCTCCTTTCTAATTTCACCCCCACCATACACACACACCTACACACACACACATTTCCCACTCCCACCCCCCTTCTAAACATATCCTCTCTGCTCTGGTCACCCTGGTCATCCAACAAGGCTACAAACTGGTCCATCTTGTCTATAAACAACTCCTGGCCAATCCAGACCACTTCAATTTCAACTACTCCTATAGGATATTCCATTCACTGTATACTGAGCCTGCTAGCATCCCACTATGTTCCAATAGTTGCACTAAGCTATTGAAAACATTTGCTGTCATTTAATCCTCAAAACCACCTTGAAGATGCTATTATGGTACTAATTTTCCAGTTGAAGAAATTTTTATCTTCTTTTAACAAAGGGAGAAATTAGACAGCCACTAATTTGACTTCATATCTGCTATGATATGAATTCTGAGTGTGTGCATCTGTGTGTAAATGCATGTGTGTGTGTGTGTATACATGTGTGTACCACTTGTTCTGTGTTTTTTTTTTCCCTCTTTCTACCTGATCTGGGTTTAATTCAGCATTTTTATGATTCTATTTTATCTCCACTGATTGTGAACTACTCATACCTCTTTTTGTAATGTTTTTAGTAATAAGATAAGGACTACTATATGCATTTTTAAGTCCTGTTTCTCCCTACAGGAGATACCTTTTTTTTCTAGATGTTTAGTTACTTGTCTGGCCTGCAGACTTAGTTCTCTGGAAGGTTCAAGAAAGTTCATTCATCTGCTGTTTGTCTAACATTTTTTATTGTTTTTAAGGTGGGAGCAATGCTTATTCAAACTCTATATCTCTGAGCTGAAAACCGAAACTCCAATACATTTTTAAAAATAAATATGTTTTTGGTTGGCAGAAAGAGAAAAATGTATTTTATCCTTAAATGTACATTTGTAAATAACATAATCAAAAATATTTGACAAATATGAACTCTGTAGTTTTAAAAAAACTCTTAAACTGGAAAAATGTACACATCTTCATGTTTCGCTGCTAAAATTGATGTCTAATTTATGCAGATACATAATAAGTTTATTTAATGTAAACATTTTGCTCCATACTTTGAAAAAAATTGCCAAGTTACCAAATTATTGTTAATTATACCCTTCATTATATACATATACACTATAAATATTACAAACAACATGTGTGATAAATAAAATTCTCCTTAATAAACTGCCTGAATGCCAGTCTCTGGAGACAGTGGAGAATTCACCAAGTTAATTGTCAATTTATGAAACCTATTTAGACAGCCAACCAGGCTCTTCCTGCTGACTCCTGGCTCACCTTTTTAAAAATTCTAAACTTCCTTCATAGAATGCCCTTTCTATTTCCTCCTGTAAAGCCCAGTGCCAATGTTCACTTCTCTGTAAAGCTTTCCCACAGTCTCATCTCAAAGAAATTGCTCCCTCCCTTGTATGCTTGAAGCACTTTTTCTAGATTCTTGTAATAAATTCATCTGTAAATCCTCAAAGACCCTGAAAAGAAAGCAACCAAATTACTTAAATAATTTCAATGAGCAATAAATATATGTTATTCATATATATTCATTTCTGTAGACTACTAGGAGGAGCTGGTGTGGCATATAAACTACTTCCTCTACAAATCTCAATCACAGGTGAGATACCGCTTAAGGAATTAAAAACCTTGTTTACAGCCACACATAATAAATTGGGCAAATAAATTTTAAAACTTCAACACTACAGTACACCTTGCGTTCATTACACACAATGATATATGTACGATGATATGGTGATATGCATTCTTACTAATTGGCATAGAAACTTGTCTATTATTTAATATTATTTTCCACAGTGGCTGCACCAATTTGCATTCCCACCAACAGTGCACAACAGTCCACATTGTCACCAACCCTTGTTATCCCTTGTCTCTTGAGGACAGCTATTCTGACGGGTGTGAGGTGATACTGTGGTTTTGATTTGCATTTCCCTGAAAATTAGTGACACTAAGCATCTTTTCATGTACCTGATGGCCATCTATATGTCTTCTTTGGGAAAATGTCTATTCAGGTCCTCTGCCCAGTTTTAAAATTGGAATGTTGGGTTTTTTGCTAATAAGTTGTATGCATTCTTTATAGAGTTGACCCTTAACACAGGTTTGAACTACACGGGTCCACTTATACACGAATCTTTTTCAATGACTACATACTACAGTACTACACGATCTGTGGCTAGTTGAATCTGAGGATGCAGAAGTGCAGATATAGATGGTTCACTAGAAAGTTATATGCGTGTTTTCTACTGTGTGGAAAGTCAGTGCCCCTAACCCCTATATTGTTCAAGGATCAACTGTATATTTGGATATTAACCCCTTATCAGATATATGATTTGCAAATATTTTCTCCCATTTAGTAGGTTGCCTTTTCATTTTGTTGATGGCTTCCTTTGCTGTACAGAAGCTTTTTAGTTTGACGTAGTCCTACTTGTTTGATTTTGCTTTTGTTGCCTTTGTTTGCTTTTTAAATCCCAGTTGATCATGATGTATGATCCTTTTAATGTATTGTTGAATTTAGTTTGCTATATTTTGTTGACGATTTTTGCATCTATGTTCACTAGGGATACTGGCCTATAATTTTCTTCTCTTGTGGTTTCCTTGTCTGGTTTTGGTATCAGGGCAATTCTGGCCTTGTTATGTGAGTTTGCATGTGTCCCCTCCTCTTCTAATTTTTGGAGCATTTCAGAGAGATTGGTATTAACTTTTTTTTTTTTTTGGTAGAATTCATCAGTGAAGCCATCTGATTCTGGACTTTCAGTTGTTGGGAAATTTTTGATTACTCATTCAATCTTCTTACTAGTAACTGGTCTATTCAGATTTTCTATTTCTTTCTGATTCAGTTTTAGTATGTTGTATATTTCTAGGAATTATTCTGTTTCTTCTAGGTTGTCAAATTTGTTGCCATATAATTGTTTATAGTAGTCTCTTATGATAATCTTTATTTCTGTGATATCAGTTGTAACATCTCTTTTATTTCTAATTTTGTCTGTTTGTGTCCAATCTTTTTTTTTTCCCTTGGTGAGGTTAGCTAAAACTTTGTCAATTTTGTTTATTTTTTCTAAGAACCAGATCTTAGTTTCATTGATCTTTTCTTTTTGTGTTGTTTCAGTCTCTATTTCATTTATTTCTGCTCTGATCTTTGTGACCTCCTTTATTCTGCTACCTCTGGGCTTTGTTTGTTCTTCTTTTTATAGTTCCCTGAGGTGTAAAGTTAGGTTGTTTATCTGAGATTTTTCTTATTTCTTGATGTAAGCACTTGCTGCTATGAACTTCCCTCTTAAAACTGTTCTTGCTGCATCCCGTAAGTTTTCGCGTATTATATTTCCATTTTCATTTGTCTCAAGGTATTTTATTTATTTCTCTTTTGATTTCTTCTTTGACCCATTGGTTGTTCAGTAGCATGTTGTTTAATCTCTGCATATTTATAAATTTTCCAGTTTTCTTATAATTGATTTCTAGTTTCATACCATTGTGGTTGCAAAAGGTGCTTGATATGATCTTAGTCTCCTTAAATTTATTAACACTTGTTTTGTGGCCTGACGTATAATCAATGCTGGAGAATGTTCCATGCACACTTGAAAGAATATGTATTCTGCAGTTTTTGGATGGAATGGTCTATATATATTTGTTAAGTCCACCTAATCCAACAGGTCATTTAAGGCTAATACTTTCTTTTTTTAGTTGTTTTATTATTATTTTTATTGAAATATTGTAACATGATTTACAATATCATGTTAGTTTCAGATATAGAGCAAAGTGATTCAAATATATATATATGTATCATTTTTAAGTTTGTTTTCCATTATAGGTTATTACAAGATATTGACTATTGTTCCCTGTATTATATAGTAAATCTTTGTTGCTTATCTATTTTATATATAGTAGTGTGTATCTGTTAAGGCTAACAGATTTATTATTGATTTTCTGTCTGGGTGATCTATACATTGATGCAGGTGGGATATTAAAGTTCCCTATTATTATATTGCTGTCTATTTCTCCCTTTAGGTCTGTTTAGTGGTGATGAACTCCTTCATTTTTGCATATCTGGAAAACTTTTTATCTCTGCTTCAATTCTGAATGAAAACTACCAGGTAGAATATTCTTGGTTGGAATTTTTTTTCTTTCAGCATTTACAATATATCATGCCACTTTCTTCTGGCCTGCAAAGTTTCTGCTGAAAAATCTGCTGATAGTTTTAGGGGGGTTCCCTTGTACATAACAAATTGCTTTTGTCTTACTGCTTTCTCTTGCTGCTTGTCTTTAACTTTTGACATTTTAATTATAATTGTCTTGATGTGGGTTTCTTTGGAACTTTCTGATCTTCCTGGGTCTGAATATCTGTTTCCTTCCCCAGTTAAGAAAGTCTTTAGCCATTATTTCTTCAAATATGTCTTCTGCCCCTCATCTCCTTCTGAGACCCCTGTAATACAAATGTTAGTCTGTTTGATGTTGTCCCATAAGTCCCTTAAGATATCTTCACTTTTTTTTCATTCTTTTCTCTTCTTGCTGTTCTCATTGGGTGAGTTCCAATGCCCATCTTTGAGTTCGCTGATCTTTTCATTACTTTATCTAATCTGCTGCTGAACCCCTCTAGTATATTTTTTCAGTTCAATTATTGCATTCTTCAGCTCTGCCTTCTATTTGGTACCTTCTTATATTTTCCATTTATTTGGTAACTTTCTCACTATATTTATCCATTCTACTTCTGAGTTCAGTGGACATCTTTGTGACTATCACTTTATATATATTTTTCTGTCCATTAAAATCTGATTTATAAACTGAGGAATGCTTTAGAATAAATATCTGAGAAACAAGCCCACTCCACATCCTCCATATTATTGTTTCTGTTAAGGGCTATTTCATTTCTTCAGACAAATTTAAGCCTCTTCTTTCCATCCCATTTATTCTTGACTGTCGATGTGAATTGTCCCATTTCAAGTTCCTTCCAGAATGTAGCCACATTCCAGCAAGAAAACATTGGGTAACTGGTTCTTTCCTGCAAGACTCACCTGGCTCTTTCAGACCTCTGAGCAAAAGATTGAGTTGCTGCCTGGCACCACTTGCCCCTAGATATTCCTGTCTGTCAGAACTTCTGAGGGGTAAGCTATTTATTTACTTTATTTTGTTGTTGTTGTTAATTGGAGTATTGTGATTATCACTTTAAACTCTGTATCAAATAGATACTTATCTCTCTTTCATTAAGGTTTTTCTCTGAGGTTTCACGTTGTTCTTTCATTTGGAACATATTCTTCTGTCTCTTTGTTTTGCTTGACTTTCTGGATTTTTTTTTTTTGGTGTTTTCTTGTTTGTTTGTTTGTTTTAATGCAACAGTTAAAGCAGCTACCTTTCCCAGTCTTGAAGGAGTAGCCTCGTGTAGGAGGTAAAACTTACTGTTCCACCCTGCCCTAGCTCTTGTTTGTCCCTCTCAAACCTTTATGATTGTCCAAGCAACCTATTTTATTTTTAATAGCTCCCTGAAGTTGAGAGTATGCCAGGACTTTTCAGTGTCCCAAAGTGGAGAATCTCAGTCAGCACCTAGATTCAGGCTGTTTGGAAGCCAGACTCTCAGGCAGCAGGCTTTAAAGTATGCAAATATATATAGTCTTGTGGAATAGCAAGTGTAAGACTCAGCAGAGCCAGGCAATCTGGATGTGTCCCTGAGCAGCAGTCACAAAATTCAGGGCTCTAGATGAGTGTATAAACACCTTTATGGGATCTATCAGTGAGCAGTAGTGAGGCAGACAGAGAGTTCAGAGATGGCGTCCACCAGCCTGTGTTCCCTGAGAGCACCTCTATAGGCCTCTATTGTATGTGTGCAAAATCTGAAGCCTGCCCCTCAGGCCAAGGCTCCAGGACAAGCAAATAAGCCTCTTTCACAGAAAGACTCGGGTCGGGGTAGGGCTATTTCAGTCTGCTGTCTGTGCAGTGCCCTGGGGGTGAAGCATGCCAAGAACTGTCTCTGATTGTCACAGCCCCAAGGGACCCTGGGTTACAAGTCCCCCCCTGGCCTCCAGATTCAGTTGATCAGGAACATCCTTTGGGTGGCAGCCACAAAAACTGGGGCACCAGAATTTGAGTAGAAGCTACCCTCTAGGAAATACTGTCAATCTGGAGTGCGGCAGAGGGAGAGCACAAAGGTGGTGGCCACCAGCTAGAGTGAAGCAGAGTGAGAGTATAAAGATGGTGTAAACCAGGGAAGAAAAAAAAAAAAAGGTACCCACTGGGTGAAGCAAAGCAAAAGGAGAGTGTGAAGATGACACCCACCAACCTCCAGTCCCAGATAGTATCCCAGTAAGCCCTTAGATATATGTTCAATTAGATACCTGCTCCACGGGCCAACACTTTACGGTTAGCAAATGAGCTTCTTTCACATAAAGTCTGGGTGCTTCTCATCAAATGAGGGTAAGATGATAATGCAGGATAAACTGCAGAAGGAGAGGAATGATGCTAAGAATGCAGTAGAAGAATATGTGTACGAAATGAGAGACAAGCTTAGTGGTGAATACGAGAAGTTTGTGAATGAAGATGATCGTAACAATTTTACCTTGAAACTAGAAGATACTGAAAATTGGTTGTATGAGGATGGAGAAGACCTCCGCCCTCCCGGCCCGCGCTGAGCTGCAGCCATGGCGGCCTCCCTTCTGCTGCGGCAAGGACGAGCGGGGGCGCTGAAGACCGTGCTAGAAGCCCGAGTGTTTCGAGGACTTGCTGCTACAGTTTCTCTTTCTGCAGAATCAGGAAAGAATGAAAAGGGACTGCCACCAAATCCCAAGAAGCAAAGTCCACCAAAAAGGGCCGCACAGGCCGCCGACTCCGCTGAGCCGTTTGACAACTCCACTTACAAGAACCTCCAGCATCATGACTACAGCACGTACACCTTCCTAGACCTCAACCTGGACCTCTTGAAATTCCAGATGAGAGGCCCCAGGGTGGGTAACCCTCAGCACACAAGTTCTTTAAGAGCCATTTCTCAGTTTGCTATAGCCTGTGGGTCTCATGGATGCCCCCATTGGTTTTCAAAGCTAGATATTTGGGGCACTCATATCCAAGGTGCAAGCCTTAAAGTTGGGGTGTCCAGTGTTGGGTTCAAACCCTTCACTTCTCAGGGAGAAGCTCCAGATTTTGAGCTCCCTTCTGGTTGTGAGTGGCCCTGCCAGGGCTGGGGTTTATGGAATAATTGTGGCTTAGCCTCTTCTACCCATTTCCATGTGGTTTTTATTTCTTATTTGCCCGATGTGTAGGAGTCACTCAGCTAGTTTTTAGGTTTTCTTTTCAGAGGGAACTCTTCCACATATGTTTATAGGTTCATTGTGTCTGTGCAAGGAGGTGAATTCAGGATCTTCCTACATTGCCATCTTTGGTGCATTTTTACTTTTGCTTAAAACCCTTGCATCTAGGAACTGTAATATCTTGCTTGTAAGTCTGTCTTTTATAGCCAAGATTGCAAGATCCCCAGGGCCAGATGCTATCTTCTCTGTGTACTCTTTGCTTTCTCCTTAGAATCTGGATTACTTCCAGGATTTTATGAGCCCTCTGCAAATGCTAATCATTTCAGGGCAGCCTCCATTCAACTCAGCTCAGAGGCACAAAAATATACAGACATGGAATGTAGCTAGGAAGTGATATAGGCAGGAATCCAGGTTCATGTCACTGTAGACTTAGAATCTTGACACTGGAATGCAGTATACCTCCATTTTTATCTTTTTTCTGTATCCAAGATAGTAAGATTATTTTTCATACAGTGATGAAAGATTATAAAACTTCTTAAATTGGTTAACTGGTAGTTGGATATTTTCATATTTAACTAATGAGGTACCAGTAGCCTGTTTCTGAAAATGTCTGATAGCCCAAATTGTTAAGTTTATCCTGTACACTCCTACAGAAGGAAGATGTGACACACCAACAAACAGCTGAGAAAATATACGTGTCATTCTAACCTTTGGAAGTTTTTAGAAATAATTTCACATAAGTTCAAGAAATCATTTGGTAAATTGTCACCTAAATGAATATTGTATTTGCTTGCATATCTTGTTCTTAAAATAGTTTCTTCTTTCCATTTAGAGAAGGGGGAGGAGGAGGAAGTGGTGGGGAGGAGGAGGACAAGAAGGAGGAGAGGAGAAGAAAATGTATGAGCCATATATAATTTTTCTCCCCACCTATTTTTCTTGCTTTTAAATATCAACTGATACCGCAGTGGAGATTTCTCTAAGCAGAATTAATTTTGTCTGTGAAGATCTGGAAAATTAAAGGTTTACCAATGTTTGCAATTGTGTAGAGGGGTGAGTGGAATGGGGAGGCGGAGTTGGATAACGCTAGCTGTATCTCACCTCTCTTACTTAAAAAAAAACAAACCTCTATTTCGATCTTCCTTATCTTCCTTGTTGTAAGAAAAGAAAAGCCATCCTTTCTTCCTGCCCTTGCAATACTCTGTATTGAAAATTATTCACATGTCTTTATCAGTACAATATCCCCACCTTCAGTGACCCAGAACACTGAAAGGTATCTGAAGGGGGTGATGATATAGAGGAAAATAAAAAGGTTACAAAAAGAATGCAAAGAAGGAGGATATTCATCTTTTGACTTTCAAAATGTGATTGTGCACACATTTAAAATTACTAACTGATACATTTTATCTCTGCCTTGCCCAAGGGTCAGTAGCAGATTCTAGGTGTCCCTGGGAATAACCATAGCACTATGAGAGACCAACAACAAGTTAACTCTATCTTATACAGATTGTTTATGATTTCAATGACCTTTTTGTTATTTCATTTCTAAAATAATAATAGTTAAATAAGAGAGCATAGTCTATATAGCTGATTTTCTAAAAGATTTTCAAACTTGCTTTAAGACTTAGAGATTGTTTTACTTTCACATAAATGTTTCTTGTATGCTTGGGGAGGAAATGGATTCTATAATTGCCAGAACTGGGTAATATACAAATATATGACTTATAAACCAATTTGCCAGTTAAGTTTATCAAAACTTTCAAAACTTTATAATTTTGTTCACTTCACCTATCAATTCGTGAAATAGATTTGTTAGAGGAATTTTATCATATTGGATTTGTTTCTTCTATGCATGTAATCTGTCAATTCTTTACTTACTGAGGATAATTTATTAATGTTCACCCAGGTTTTATAGTTTCATATCATTCTGGTGAATTTAAGTGTTTTTCACCATGCTGTTACTATTTTCCCCTAATTCTATTTTAAATAATCTTACTATCAGTACATTTTTTTAAGCTGTTTATGTCCTGGTGTATTTTTCCTAATCTTTTATTTTCAACATTTCTGTGTTTTTTGTTGTTGTTGTTTATTTTTTTATAAAATTATATAGCTGATCTTTAAAAAGTAAATATGAGAATATCTGCTTTTTAATTGGTGATTTAGGTAACTACATTTATTGTGATTTCTTATTTATTTGAATAACCCCTTCTGTCTTATTTTCTGCTTTCTATTTATCCCTATTGTTTCTCTACTTCCTTTTACCCTTTTTTCCCTGCATTCTTTTTGACTGCCAGATGTTTTTCCATTATTGTTTTGGAAGTTACATATTTAGTACTTGTTCTTTTTTTTTTTAATGCAAGCTTTAAAAAAGAAAAAAGTTAATCAAAATTTCAAAAAAAAAAATCTTATTGTGCTAGCAAATAAGCCTTGTAATCCAAGCAATTTTCTTGTAAATTCCTTCTTTTCCTCCTTTAGTATATTAAGGACCAGGCTAGGACAGAGTTGTACAGAGGGCATATGCATATATCAAGAAGGGAAGATTTGCATTTTTCTGGCCCCAGAGGATTATGACAAGGAGAACCCATGTTATTTACTAAGTAAATGACAGCCAAACTGTGGGTCCTAATTAGTGTATTAAAATAGTAAGGGTAACCCTGAAAGCAGAGGGGTTCTTCCTCCTTTTTCCTCCCTTAGGATTCTGGAAAGTAATACCCTCCCAGGCTGTCCCGACATTATCCTGGAGGTACTTCCATATTAGTTTAGCTGTGCAAACTGAACTCCTAGGGTTTGACTTTAATGAGTTACCTTATTCTTGTCTGGATCAGATATTAGATTAAGAGTCAGTGGCACTGCCTATGGACCCTCGAAGGCGGAAAAAGGTGACCCAAAAGCACAGGCTGGAGCTGGACTGTTGGACCAGTTGGCTCAATGGAGGACATGGAGAGAATGAGGAGTAAACAGCTAGTGCAAACTGAGCTGCCTTTGACTTAGTCAGGAATGGCACTAGCTCTGAAAAAACCAAGACAGATAGAGATCACGAGTTATGCTAGCCATGTCTTTGACCCTGAATGACAGCAGTATGCCCCGAGGCGAGCAAGGGATATCACCAGAGAGACCAGAGGAGGTCAGGGACCTAACATGTCAGGGTCCTCACATTCCCTCTGCCAGAGGCCATTAAGCCCTATCCCTCTCCCCCATGCAACTACACTGCAACCTAGGAGAGAAGCAAGGAGGAGGAGGAAGCTATCTTAAAGATTAAGTTATTTTACCAAGAGAAACTGAACACTCCCTAAAGAGACTCTTTAATTTATGAGATCAGACTAAGATTCAGACTGGATTGGACCGTAAATTAATTTTTACCCCCACCAGCCAGGGGGTGGAGAACTCAATAGGAAGCCCAAATTAGTTATAGACAAAATAAATAAATTACATTTTCTCAGCACAATGAAGTTTTAGTGTGAGGTAAATTTTTTAATATTGCTTTTGAAACCTGAAAAGGTTTGAAACTCTAGATGTAAATCATGCCTCTCAGTGATTTTCAGATGGTTATTTTTGCTTCTAAGCAGAAAGAAACTGCTGAAAGAGGGGGAAAATGATAGGCGATTTAAATTCCAGTTACACTGACCCCTGATTCCTTTATAAATCTGAGTGAATCACTAATTCTTAACAACTGGTGTAGAGAACACACAATTTAACAAAAATTTGCAGAGATGCATCAGGACCCAGGTTCTTATACAGTCTTCCCTTCCTGTCTGAAGTGATAATAAAGGGAAGGGAACACAAACCAGACAAATGTATATAGTACATCAGTATCACCTATGAAATAAAAGAGAGAAGAAGGCAAAGAACTATTTTGATCCTTGAAAGAGTATAACTAGGTTGCAGACATACTGTTGCTAGAGAATAGGTTCTTACCTCATGCAGGAGAGAATTCAAGAACAAAGCATAGAAAAGTGAAAACAAATTTATTTAGATACTCCATAGACAGAGTGCAGTCCATCTCATTCAGAAGGGAGAGAGACTTAAGAGAGATACACACTCCATAGGAAGAATGTGGGCCATCTCAAAAGGTGAGACAGAGAGAGACCGAGAGGTGTGGAGGTGTTTAGTTTAAAGTAAAAGCGGACACACACTCCATAGACAGAGTGTGAGCCATCTCAGAAGGCAGGACAGAGAGCACCATGAGGTACAGGGTTGTTAGTTTTTATGGGCTTGGTAATTTCATATGCTAGTGAGTAGAAGAATTATTCCAACCACTTTGAGGAAGGGGCAGGGATTTCCAGGAATTGGGCCCTACTTACTTTTTGACCTTTTATGGTCAGCCTAGGAACTGTCATGGCGCCTGCGGACGTGCCATGAGGCTCAAGGTCTACTGGAAGTTGAACCTTCCGCCATCTTGGTTCTGACCAGTTCCTCCTGTCCTTAGTTGCTGAGTCCTTCCTTCAGTGGTTGTGCCCTGCCCCCTTCCCTCCTGTCTCAATATTAACACTGAGATGGAAGTTTTAATAATTGCATGAATGTTACAAATCATTCTATTTAGTTAATAGAGACTATTTCAAGAAATAATTTTAAGAATATAATGCAGATTAAAAACTAAAAAGATACTCAATTTGAAAAAATGTTACTGTTGTTAGTAATCCACCTATATATCATATTTTATAGTTTACAAAGCTCTATCACATTCATTTAGAAGTCATATGATTGATTTTAAATATACAAATGAATAAAAATTATTAACTGAAACACTTCAAGTGGATTTATTATAAAATATATTGAAAAGATATGTCCAATATTTCAATATGTTACATAAATCAAGTTATATTTCTAGATTTAATTAATTTAAGTGAAATTGATTATGAATTTTTTACTCCTATATATGATACTATCTTTTTTTATATATTAATTCTTCTAGGAAAAATGAGGTGCAGAGATTTTTTTCCTCACATATTTCTCATTTTATTTATATCAAAAAAATACATAAAAAATATATTTGTAGCAAAAAAAATGTTGTATTCTCTGTAAGTTAATTTGAGCTTTTGGGTCACTGACATGATTAGGTATATAACCTTGAACAAGACAGTTACTAAAATCAAGGTTTAGTTTCCTCATTGCAAATTGAGAAGGTTGGATTAGATGCTAAGACTGTTTCTAACTCTGACATCCTGCATTCTATGAAATATTTGACATAGTATTTATTACCATAAGTACATCCAGAGCTTTCCATCACCTAACTGTATTCCTCCATTTTTTTTTTTAATTAAAGTATAGTTGACTTACTATGTTGTGTTAGTTTCTGGTGTATAGCATAGTGATTAAGTCATATATATATATATATATATATATATATATATATATATATATATATGTATATATGTATACACACACACACACATATTCTTTTTCACATTTTTTTCATTATAGGTTATTACAAGATGTTCAGTACAGTTCCCTGTGCTATACCATAGGACCTTGTTGTTTATCTGTTTTATATATAGTAGTTTGTATCTGCTAATCCCAAACTCCTAATTTATCTCTTCCCTCCATTCCCCTTTGGTAACCATAAGTTTGTTTTCTATGTCTGTGAGTATATTTCTGTTTTGTAAATAAGTTCACTTGTCTCATTTTTTTAGATTCTACACATAAGTGATGTGTGATATTTGTTGTTCTCTGTCTGACTTACTTCACTTAGTATGATAATCTCCAGGTCTACCCATGTTGCTGCAAATGGTGTTATTATATCCTTTTCTATGGCTTAGTAGTATTCCCTTGTATATGTATAACACAATTTCTTTATCCAGTCATCTGTCAATGGACATTTAGGTTGTTTCCACGTCTTGGGTACTGTAAATAGTACTGCTGTGAACATTAGGGGTTATGTATCTTTTTGAATTAGAGTTTTCTTCTTTTCCAGATATATGCCCAGGAGTGGGATTGCTGGATCACGTTATAACTCCACTTTTAGTTTTTTAAGAAACTGTCATACTGTTCTCCATAGTGGCTGCACCAAATTACATTCCCACCAACAATGTAGGAGGGTTGCCTTTTCTCCACACCCTCTCTGGCATTTATTTGTGGGCTTTTTAATGATGGCCATTCTGACCAGTGTGAGGTGATACCTCATTGCAGTTTTGATTTGCATTTCTCTGATAATTAGCAATATTGAAGATCTTTTCATGTGTCTGTTGGCTATCTGCATGTCTTGATTGGAGACATGTCTTTTTACATCTTCTTCTCATTTTTTGATTGGCCTGTTTGGGTTTTTCTTTTGTTATTGAGTTGTATGAGCTGTTTGTATATTTTGGAAGTTAAGCCCGTGTCAGTCTCATCTTTTGCAAATATTTTCTCCCATTCTGTAGGTTGTCTTTTTGTTTTGTTTATGGTTTCCTTTGCTGTGGAAAAGCTTTTAACTTTAATTAGGTCCCATTTGTTTATTTTTGCTTTTATTTCTATTGCCTTGGGAGACCGACCTAAGAAAACATTGCTGATTTATGTCAGAGAATGTTTTGCCTGTGTTCTCTTCTAGGACATTAATGGTGTCCTGTCTTATGTTTAATCCATTCCTCCTTCTTTATCAGCTCTCACTATCTAGGAGACCTTATCCACATGCTCAGTGAGTACACTTTCAACCAAATGGGAAATAAAATGACAAAGGCTGGAAATACTCTCTGGATTCTAATTTTTCACTTTTTATCTGTGTTCTAAACATGATTTCATCCAAGAGTCACTGAGCATCAAAGACCATTTGTCTTTCAAACAGAAACTGAAACGATTCTGCTGTAAAAGTTGCAGAAGGCATGGTTGGTGCAGTGGATTGAGAATGGAGTACCTGATGTACTCTTTCTGGTTTTTCAACTGGATTACTGAGAGAAATGGATTGCTTCATCTATCCTCTGGTTTTTCCATTCGAATAATAAAACCCTATATCTGGACCTGGTCCTTCTAGTGGCTTGCTTGTGCCCATTCCTGAGTTAGCTTTTTTTTTTTTTTCCTTTCTTGTGATTTCATGGCATAGGACTTAAAATGGCTCCTAAGCAGAAGATTGATTGCTCTCTTCCAAGCTTGTGATAAATGAAAACAGTAGAATTATCTGGCCACCTCAGATGCCACACCCCATTAAAGATAGGACCAGAGTGGCCCACAGGAACTACTAGAACCATATTCTGTGAAACACAGTGTTTGTGGCTAAAGAAAAGTTAAAGCTTCTTGGATGAAATTGATGCATCTGCTAAGTCATGTTCTTCCTTGAGTCACAGCTGCTAATGAGAATGATATCATTTTTTGAGTGCTTACTGTATCAAGAATTATATATATATTACAGAATCTGATGCTCAAGACTTTAATAACTAGATGCTAGCATTATTCTTATTTTACAGATGAGGAAAATTATCTTAAGTATGGAAAGCAATTTATTTGAGGAATTAAAGTTAAAAATCGGAAGGGCATGGATATACAGCCAGATATGTCTGACTCCAAAACTTATGAGGAAAAATTGTTATAGAACCTTTCGATTTTGGAGTTTTCAGTTTTCAGTTTGTATTTCTGAAGTATAGCATTCAATTTTAAAACTAAGCAGATTTTACAAAGGTTATTGAATACGATAAGAAACCAGTGCTAATATAAGAAAAATGCATTCTTTATGGAATTTTCAGTTGTTCTGAACTTTAGAAATTAAGTAGCTGTCAACTTTAATCTAAAATGGCTATAAATAAATACTCTGAGACAGGGTATAAAAATAGCAGTGGCTGAATAAGACTATTATTACTGATAAAAAGTTTAATACAATTTTTTTACTTGGAAAAAGCTGAGTTATGTATTCAGATTTGATTCTTTTTAATGTACAATAGTAGAAGTTAAAAACAAAAACTGGGGCTGTAGTTTCCTTTCTTATGTTATGTGTCATGTAATTTATGTTTTTGCATTTAAAAATTATGCATTTTTTAAATTGAGAGAGATGATAATGACCACCTGGTCCAACACACAAATTCACAGATTAGGACATATAAGGTTACATGGCTTGCCCAGAGTCACACGGGGATTAGTATCAGAGCCAGGACTAAAATCTTGATCTCTGATTCCTTGACCATTCCTCCTTAAAGTGTACATTCTATGCTAAATGTTTATTGTAAGAAACTTTGGAAGTCTAACAAGTAGATGCTTTTAAAAATCACTTTTGTATTAGGACTGAAGGCTGATAATTTTAACTTATTGGTTTTAAAATAAAAATAGTTAAGTGGCTTGACATAATAAGGAAAAGCTATTGAATTTATCCCATATCTTTAACTAGAAAACCAGTGCATTTTTAAAGGAAAATACAATTCTGGAAAGCCTCTCTTTGGTCACATCATTACTATTGCTTATGGGTGAGTCAAAGTTTGATACACTGATTAAGAAGCACATTTCTTCCCAAATACTTGAAACTGAACAAATAGAGAAAGAAATTAGCTTTTGATAAGGAAGCAATTGATGAGGCTAAATAAAACCATAAGGTCTTTTGCCCTACCCCCAGCTTTATTGAGATATAACTGACGTAGAACATTTTGTAAGTTTAAGGTGTACGATGTGATGATTTGACATCTGTTGTGAAATGAGTACCACAATTATGTTAGTTAACACATCCATCATTGCATGTAGTTACTTTTGTGTGTATGTGTATGAGGACAACTTTTAAGATCTACTCTCTTAGCAACTTTCAAGTATACAATACAGTATTGTTAACTATAGTCACATATTATGCAATAGATCCCCAGACATTCATCTTATAGCTGAAAGTTTGTACCCTTTAACAACATCTCCCCATTCCCCTATCCTTCACCCCCTGGCAACCACTGTTCTACTCCCTGTTTCTGAGTTTGGTTTTTTGGAGTCCACATATAAGTGAGATCATGCAGTATTTGTCTTTCTCTCTCTAACTTATCTTACTTAGCATAAGTTTCATCTATATTATCACAAATGGCTTGATATTCTTCTTTCTCTTTCTCATCACAAAATAATATTCCTCTGTGTGTGTGTGTGTATTTATCACTTCTTTCTTTATCCATTTATCCATTAACAGACATTTATGTTGTTTCCATATTTTGGCTATTGTGTATAATGCTGCTATGAACATGAAAGGGCAGATATCTCTTGAAGATCCTGATTTCATTTCCTCTAGCTATATAACCAGAAGTGGGACTGCTGAATCATATGGTAGTTTTATTTTTAAATTTTTGAGGAACTTCAAAACTATTTTCCATAGTGGTTGAACCAATGAACATTTCCACCAACAGTTCCCTTTTCTTGACATCATCGCCAACACTTGTTGTCTTATGTCTTTTTGATAATAGCTGTCCTACCAGGTGTGAGGTGATATTGTGGTTTTGATTTGCATTTTCCTGATAATTAGTGATGTTGAACACCTTTTCATGTACCTTTTAGCTACTTCATGTACCTTTTGGTATATCTTCTTTGTAAAAATATCTTTTGAATCCTTTGCCCATTTTTAAATCAAATTGTTTTTTGCTATTGAGTTATATGAATTCCTTATATATTTTGGATATTAACCCCTTATCAGATAGTAGTATGCAAATATTTTCTATCATTTTGTAGGTTGCCTTTTCATTTTGTTGAATATTTCTTTTGCTGTGCAGAAGCTTTTTAGTTGACACAGTCCCATTTGTTTACTTCTGCTTTTGTTGCCTGTGCTTTTGATGTCATATCCAAAAAATCATTGGTAAGACTAATATCTCTTCCTATGTTTTCCTCCAGGAGTTTTATGGTTTTAGTTCTTACATTTAAGTCTTTACTCCATTTTGAGTTAATTTTTGTGAGTGCTATAAGACCAGTCTCCAGTTTCATTCATTTGCATATGAACATCCAGTTTTCCCAACACTATTTATTGAAGAGACTGTATTTTTCCCCTTGAGTATTCTTGGCTCCTTTGTCAAATATTAGTTGACTATATATGTATAGGTTTATTTCTGACCTCTTGATTCTGTTGCATTTGTCTTAACATGTCTGTTTTTAATGCCTGTACCATACTGTTTTGATTATTATAGCTTTGTTTTATAGTTTGAGATAAGAAGTATAGTATCTCCAGTTTTGTTCTTCTTTCTCAAGACCTGCCTTGGCTATTTGGGGTCTTTTATCACTCTATATGAATTTTAAGGGTTGTTTTTTTTCTCTTACTACAAAAAATGCCATTGGAATCTTCATATGGATTACATTTAATCTATAAATGGTATAAATGGCTTTGAGTACTATGGACATTTTAACAATATTAATTCTTCCAACCCGTGAACACAAGATATCTTTCCAAGCCATAGGCTTTGACTTCTCTTATTCAAGTAGTTATATACCAGTCATAGGCTATTATCATTCTTCTTTGACTCCATTCTTTTTCACTCGGCTTATTTTTAAATTTAATTCAACATGGAGACATGATTAACTGCATGTGGTTTGCTCACATAAGTGCAGTCATTTCAGCAAGAAATCATACATGATTGAAGGAAACAATGAATATGCTGTAGCTATGGCCACAGGACCTTGAAATACTTAGGAAAATAATTTTTTAATATATAAGGAATTTATGTTAGGTAAAAGTTGTTTTATATTATTTTATAGAATTTCCAGTTGGAAGAGATCTTGGAAGCTATCTGTTCCAATATCCTAGTCAGCATAAATATCTTCTGTACCACTCTTGACACCTGTCAGGTACTCATTCAGCTTGAACACCTTTAATGATGGGCATCTTATTGCTTATCAAGGTAGTCCATTTAGGTATTGGACAGATTTCCTTGTTAGAAAGGCCTTCCTTATTTTGAGCTGAAATCTAATTCCTTATCATTCCAGTTCATTAGTTCAAATTTAATCCTCTCAGGCAGTATTTAGAGCTGATGTTCAGCCAGTTATTCCCAAGTAGAGCCATACTAGATGTTTATGGCTGGCATTCATTCAGATTGGTCGGGTATCTGTTCTACTTATTTAGGTGTCCCTTCTGACTGATTGGTGCCTGCCTGTTCCTTACTGATTGTTGATCATTTTGAATAGTACCTGTAGGTATATACATTGGCAGTGGAGTATGAGTAGGGTGAAAAGAGCGCTATACTGAGAGCAAAGGGTTTAGTTATGACTCTGCTTCTTTAGGCAAATCGCTTCCCTGCTTTGAGGCCCCAGTTTCCTCATCAGTCAGATGAGAATGTTCCATTAGATCAGTGATTGCTAAACTTTGTAATATGTCAAAATCACCTGGAGAGCTTGTTGAAACACATTTTCCTGGATTCTACCCCAAATGTACTAGTTCAGAGTCTTGGCAAGAAAGGAAGATGAAAGTGTGTGGCCAGAGTATAGAATACAGAATGGGAAGTGGTAGGGACTGAGTTCAAGTGTGGGATTTAGCCCTTACTTTGAGAGTAAAATACTTCCAAACCATCTCATTTGACCCAAATTAATTTTGTGCTCACTATGCAGTCCCCAGAATGTTTGATCCAAGTGGATCCAGAACAGGTATTGTAAACAAGTTGGGAAGAAGATCTCATGCACAGATGGTCTTGATTTTCCATTAAGAAAAGTCTCTTCAATATTGCTGAGCCAGCAGTTCAGGCAGGGAGAACTCTGGAATACCAGTCTCAAAGATAGTCTGGACCATAGAGAGGCAAACTAAACTTAGCATATTTTAAATTGAGGGAAAATGTATGATAATTATAGGTAGTGTGATTTTCATTTGCTGAAAGGGCCAGCATTCCCCAAATCTTTTTCTTTTCTACCATTTAGTTCCTGGAATTTCATCTTCAAAGCATAATGGCTTGAATTAAGGCCTTGATTCCTATTAAACTTATTGGCAAATATAAACACATATTTTAATGGATAGTATGGAGTAGGTAGCAGGTGTTGACTGAAAAAAAATGCACAAACTGAAAGTTGAGAATTACGTTTTATTTAGGGGCATTACTGAGAATGTCCAGGAGACAGCCTCTCAGATAGTTGGAGGAATTGCTCCAAAGAGGTCAGGAAGGAGCCAGGATATATAGCAGTTTTTGCTGGGAAAAAAAAAACAAAACACTTAGCCAAACATCAAAAGATTACCGCTAATCATAAAAACTGGGCATCTCAAGTCAGTGACTTTAGTGCTTTTCTGTATACGAGAAGATGCAAGAGTCTGGGCTTATTGAAATTATTCCTTTACTATGCATCTTAACCATCTAGGGCCACTATCCTGTTTTTGTCCATCCTGAATCCCCTCAGGGTGCACGGTCAGGGGCAGCTACCGTGGCTGATGGCTTGATGGGGGCAACATTTGTTGTTTACTGAAATAGCAAGCAATATTCTTTCTTTACTGAAATGGCAGGCAACAGCTTTTTGTCCACACAGGGTTTTCTCCTTTCAAAAATGATTTCTTTTTTGTTGTACAGGTGTGATGTACAGTTATTCTGGGAACTTTGGAGACAGAAGGTACATAAACAATCAATTATACTTACTAGGGCAGGGGAGTGAAAAGGCGGTCAAGACTCTCTCCAAAGTCTAATTGAAATAAAATAGCAGTGGACTCTGAATTAGTTGGGCTTATTTGCTGAATCAGCCTAGAGAAGTAACCTAGGCAATGTTCACCACACAAGGGTGGTAACTTATTAGGCAATGGCTGGTCATCAGCCCATCTTTCCTAGCCTCCTCCTTCGGGCTGAACAAGTCAGCAAATGAAACTAGAGACCAGGGAGATGAGAAAGAGAGCAAATTGCTTTAAAAACCCAGAAAATGATAAAGAAACAGCATTATGTATTTTTTAAATTAATTTATTTATTTTTGAAAATCTTTTTTTAACACCCTTATTGTGGTATGGTTCCTGTACAGTAAACTACACGTATTTCAGATGTACACTTTGATAAATTTTGATAGATGTATACACCAATGAAACCACCACCACAATCAAGATAGCTAACACTTCCATCACTCTTCTAAGAGGTGCAATTTTCAAATTCCCAGTTTATCCCTTCCCACCCCCTTTAGCCCATGGTAACCATAAGTTTGTTCTCTGTGTCTGTGAGTCGGAACAGCATTATATTTAATGAACAGTAATTCAGAGTAGGAAGCAATGTGCTGTGAGAAAAGAATAAAAAACTGTGAGGAGAATTTAAAGTAATTAGTTCTTTCCAACTGGGAGACTCAAAGAAGACCGCATAGAATAAATGGCACATGAACTAGACCTAGAAAGATGGGTGGGAATAAGTATTTGAAGATAGAGAAGTGAATGGAAGGCATGTGAAGTGGGACTAATGTGGTATGTAAAGGCATGGGAAAGCATACAGCGTATTTCCAGTGATCTGTCCATTCTGTCTAGAGTTTGAGGTGATGAATGAATGAATGAGAGAGAGATGTAGGTGATAAGACTGTAGTAATAGTTTAAGGCTAGATTGTAGTGAGTTTTGGAGGTAAGACACAGGATTAAAGTTGCAGTGGAGAGCTAGTGAGAGTATATGAGCAGGAAAATGACACGACTTCACCAGCAGTAGCTTATAGAGTGAAAACAGATTAGCAGGAGAGATCACAGAAACAGGACAACCAGGAGTATGAAGTCACAGTTGCCTGGTGGGCGGGGAGAAGGGAACAAGAAATATGTCATTCTGTCCTGAATAGAAGTCTTTCTCCCAACCTACCAACTATTCTCTTCTCTGATTTTACCTTTTTTTCCCCCACTGGATGGTAATTTCTCTAATGGTACTTTCATGCTGGTGCATTCCGTAGGGAAATGGAACCAATACCCTATCCATTATGCTGTCTCATATCTAGAGGATTTCACAGACCTCTTCTTCTTCCACATTCTTCAGACTTACGCTTTGTGAAATTTGCAACTACTGCGGCAGTTCACTGTGTAACAAGGAGCTAAAAGTTAGAAGCTAAAAGGATACTTAGAAGTGGCTTGGTAAATCTTTGTATGCTAAGATGCATTGATGCAGTGAAATTGATTAATCTCAAAGAAGAAGAAAATGTATGTCCTACTTTCCAGTCTGTGCCTGTCATGTAATAGTAGAATAAGATTTTTACAAAACATCAAAGGGCTCTTCATTCTCCTAAACCACCTACTTGCCTCTTAAAGAAGAAAAGAGCTGCTCTGAAAACATCTGCACAAAGTCCATTACTATGTGGGAAATCATTGCGATTGTGTTGTTAATAGGAAAGTTGTGAAATAATTTTTGAGTAAATTCTTTTTCTCCTCCTTTCTTGCATACATCCATTTCAGCAATATAGTTTGATTTCCTGCAAAGAAGGGATGGAAAACCATTTGCTCGGTGAGGTAAGTTCAAAGAAGACATTGCACACATGTGTTAGAATGGCAAAAACAAACAAATAAAACAAAAAACCCTGACAATACCAATTGCTGGCAAGGATGCAGAGCAACAAGAACCATCATCTGCTCATTGATGGTGGGAACGCAAAATGGTACAGCCACTTTGGAAGATAGTTTGGCAGTTTCTTACAAAGCTGAACGTAGTCTTACTATACAGTCTGGCAATTTTTGTGCTCCCAGATTTTTACCCAACTGATTTATAAACTTATACCCACACAAAATCTGTGCAAAATGTTTATAGCAGATTTATTAATAATCACCAAAAACTAGAAGCGACCAAGACATTCTTTAGCAGATGAATGAATAAACAAATTGGAGTCTATCCATACAATGGAATACATTCAGGAAGAAAAAAAAATGAGCTCTAAAGTCATACAAAGACATAGATGAACAAGTTTATATTGTATAGCACAGGGAAATATATTCAATATCTTGTAGAAGCTCAAGAGTATGAAAATGAATATATGTATATTCACATATGACTGAAGAATTGTGCTGTACACCAGAAATTGACACAACATTGTAAACTGACTATAACTCAATAAAAAAAGACTTAGATGAATCTCACATACATATTCTTGAGTGACATGAAGCAGTCTAAAAAGGCTACATACTGTATAATTCCATTTATATGACATTTTGCCTTTGGAAAAGGCAGAACTATGTAGGCAGCAAACATATCAGTGATTGCCAGTGGGGAAGGTGTTAAACAGGTGAAGCAGAGGGGATTTTTAAGGCACTGAAACTATTCCATAAGACAAAGTAATGGTGGGTACTTGACATTATGCATTTGCCAAAACCTATAATACTTGACAGGACAAAAAGTAAACCTTAATGTATGCAAATTTTTTAAAGCTTATTAGAAAGTTAGGGGATCCCGCAATGAAATATAGAATGTAACACAAGAATCTAATTATATTTAAAATGAATGAAATAACCTCACTTAAGTGTTAGAGGAATAAGATGCTGACCTAAATAACTTTGGGAATGAGTGGACTCTTTACTCAAAAGGAACTGTACATAAGCACTGTACTCTACTTGCTAAACATATTTCCCATAAGGGTTAACAGTTTGGAAACCACTATAGCTGTATACTGGAAATGAACAATTAAGTAAATGGGTGGCAGATGGTTTCTTGTTGGAGTGTGAGGTTACAGATAAACAAGGCTAGAATAAAAACATGTGTCTGTGAATTTATACTAATATAAACAAATGATTGAATAAAGAAATAAATGGGGGAGAATAGACAAATCTTCTTGTGGAAGATTTGTCTAGATATTCTGCTCTCAAGGAGGTGGAGCAAAATGGGGGTTGTGCATAGTGATTTCCTTCCAAAGTATGGAGTACGGAAAGCGGGGGAAACAGTAAATTTACAGTGGAGAAATCTGACAAACACTACCTCAGCCGGGTGATCCAAATTAACATCATCAGTCATGAGACAGGTGGAGAGCATGTACCCTTGATATGATGTGATGAGGATGGTTTACCTCTGTGATCTTCCTCCCTAAAACTCACAGCCTCAGTCGAATCAGGAGAAAAAACATCAGAAAAACACCAACTAAGGGACATTCTACAAAACGCCTGATCAAAAAGGTCAAGTTATTCAAAAACAAGGAAAGTCTGAGGAACTGTCACTGCCAAGAGAGCGTTAAGGAGACATGTCAGCTAAATGCAATGTGGTGTCCTGACGGAATCTGGAACACACAAAGAACAGTAGGTAAAAACTAAGGAAATCTTTGTAAAGTATGAACTTTAGTTAATAATAATGTAGCAATATTGGTTCATTAATTGTGGCAGGTATACTATTAATGTAAGATGTTAAAATGGGTGAAACTGTGGAGGGGGTACTAAATAACTTTGTGCTTGCTCTAATAATTCTACAAATCTAGAACTGTTCTAATAGAAGAAATTTGACTAAAAAGGGACATAGCAGCAGTTTGAGGTTATTAAACTCAATCTATTCTTAATCATTAATAAGGTGTTCAACTAAGGCTCAGAATTTGTTGACTTCCCTCTCTGCCTATATTTCCCCCTTCCTTCTAGATCCGCTTCATCTGAGTTATTTTCTTAGTCTTTTTA